>NC_056729.1:792628128-792928128 GCF_019279795.1 Protopterus annectens
ACCACGACAGCAAACCAAACACATAAACACATAAAAACATACTCGGAGGCTCTAAATAAAAATCTGCCTAAGCAGCAGAGACCTCCAAAGCAGACACCCAAGCAACCACTACCCCAAAACAAAACACGTGCAACACATAGCTCACAAATCCAGTGTGCTGAACAGTCACAGCCCTTAAGGCTAAACAACACACCTGATACACTTGTAATAGGTGACTCTATCGTCAGGCACACTGACGTCCCGCTCACCAGGCTGAACAAGGAGAAGGTCACGGTGAGCTGCCTGTCGGGCGCTAGGATCCGCCACATAACACAAGCACTCAGGTCACTCCAAGGCAAGTACAAATATGACTCAGTCATTGTCCATGCTGGTGTGAATGACCTGAGACGTACCTCCCTGGACTACATGAAAAGAAACATAGAGGAGCTCTCTGAGCATGTGGCCCAGGCCGGTATGACCCTGACCTTGAGTTGCATCTTACCCTCACCAAGAATGATGCCACAATATGAAGACAAGATGATCGATTTCAACAATTGTCTTAAGTATTGGTGTCTTTCAAAGAGGATCCAGTGCCTGTCAGCCTGGGATGACATGCTCGACAAGCCACGATACTTTGCTAGGGACGGCTTGCACCTGTCACCCCTGGGCTTTCGGATATTGGCAAAGGCTCTTGTTACCCCCATAGTGCCTTTTTTAGGCAAGGCTCAAAAGACAAATCCACCTCCATAGGTATCACAAGGGATAAGAAACTAAGAGTAATGCTACTCAATGCCAGAAGTCTAAACCTCAAGATGCACACACTCGAAACTCTCCTTAGCATGGAGAACATTGATATCTGTGCAGTAACAGAAACCTGGTTCAAGGCTCCCGAGAGCACCCCAGCACTACCAGGTTATACCTCATACCATGCTTTTCGGCCCCAAAACTTGGACCGACCCACAAAAGGAGGGGGAGTATCAATATTCGTCAAAGACACCCACACCTCCAGGTTGGTGGCACAGCATGAAGCATCAGAGACTATCTATGTGCAACTAACAGTGGGTAAAACTGCCTTCCAGTTTATAGCCCGCTACAGACCACCCTCCCAAACCCAGGAACCCCACTCAGCCTTCCTGAGAACACTGGAAAATATGACAGTCTCTCCAAACACCATTATATTGGGCAACTTCAACTACCAAAACATAGACTGGGAGCATTACTCTAGCTCCAACACCCTAGCCCAAAGGTTCCTAGAATTTATAAACTCAAATGCTATGGAACAACTTATTACCACTCCCACAAGAGGGGAAAACATACTGGACCTGATCATCACCAACATGGGGACTCTATGCTCCAGACCAGAAGTGTATCCCTCACTGGTAAGATCAGACCATAAACTAATCTCACTGGATATTCACATCCCGACACCACCCCCTGCCCAGAAAACCACAGTGAAAAACTTCTCTAAAGCAAATTTCACACTCCTCAAAACCAAGGTGGAATCCTTCAAAGCCCCCAGGCCTGTGGAAAATACGGCCCAGACCACAGAATCCTTTATAAACGCATTCTATGAGCACCTTCAGGAATGCATGGATCATGCGATCGCAAATAAAACCAAGACCCAATTCTCCAAAGGCAGACGTCCTGTCTGGTGGACCCCAGCCATAAACAAACTATACAATAGAAGGAGGAAGCTACTAAATGATAGAGCAAAATTCCAAAAAGGGAAGGCATCTCTGATCAGTATTAGCAAAAAACTACGGGCACTCATAAAATCGTCTAAGGCCAGCTTCGAGAGAAAAATTGCACAGGACACTAAGGATAATCACAAGGCTTTCTTTAGTTATGTTAGGAGCCTGGGTGGTAATTCCCAGTTATGCTCAAAATTAGTCCAAAATGACAAAAGATACACCGAACCCACAGACATTGCCAACATCCTAGCTGACAGGTTCAGCGCAAACTTCTCCCCCCCCCCACCAAAAGGGCAAATATCCATCCCAGCAGAGTGCTGCCCCCCTTACATCTCAGATGCTTAGGTAAGAGCCGCCCTCTCCAAAGCAAAAAACTCAGCATCAATGGGACCAGACGGTGTCCCAGGCTGCGTCCTACATGAACTCCAAGAAGAGCTGAACCCAAACATAAAACTACTGTTCAATCTCAGCCTTACTACAGGATATGTACCCAAAGAGTGGCATACAGCAACTGTGGTCCCTCTCCACAAAGGTGGTGCCTCAACGGATCCTGGAAACTATCGTCCCATAAACCTGACTAGCTTGGCCTGGAAAGCTATGGAAAGGATCATCATGGACCTCATAAATAAAGATATTGGGGACCTACAGACACTGGATCCTACCCAGTTCGGCTTTGTTAATGGCAGATCCTGCCTCTTAAACCTGGTTGATTTCTTTGAAACAGTCACCAAGGCCATTGACGAGGGGAAGGTGGTCCACACAGCCTACCTGGACCTCGCAAAAGACTTAGATACAATACCCCACTCAGGCATTATAGATAAGCTCACCAGCTTAAATATAAACCCCTATGTCACTAGATGGGTTGCAAACTGGCTCAAGGACAGAACCCACATGGTTAGAATTGCTGGAGCCATGTCAGACTCCAAACCAGTTACAAGTGGCGTCCCACAAGGCTCAGTCCTGGGACCTCTCTTGTTCGGTATATATTGCCTGAATATGGAAATGCTACAATATCCCCACTACTTAGAACAAACTGCAGAAATGTTACTCACAGCTGAAAAGCAGCAGTGAGCCTTTAAATGAAAGTTTTAAACAGCTAAAGGAGCCACTAGAAAAAAGAGTTTAACTGCAACAAGTTATCATAAACAAACAACCCAACAGATGCTTAATAAGAGTGGACAATTTCCAGTTAATACCTCACACACAGTGAAACTAGCTAGAAAAAATACACAGTACACAAAGTGCTATAAACAACAAAGAAATAAAGAACAAAATAAACAAAAACAGGATACTTAATGTTATATATTGTAGCTCCGTGTTTGCTGAGTGTCCTTCCTTCGATTAGCTCACTGTAAAATGGCTGAACACTCACAACTGAGCTTCTTAGGTAACAGAAAGTTGAAACCTGAGACAGCTTTTAAGAAAGAAATCTCAAAAGAACCAATGAGGTGCTTAGTCTAAGCTGTAGTACAGGAGACCTCAGTCAGCCAATGACCTCAAACAATTCTCTCTCACTGAAATGCCTGATGGCTTTGGCTCAAACAAGATGTCCCTGAATTATGTGCTCAGACACACAGCCTCCACAAACACTAGGCCCAAATACAAGCCTGAATATGGAAATGCTACAAATATCCCCACTACTTAGAACAAACTGCAGAAATGTTACTCACAGCTGAAAAGCAGCAGTGAGCCTTTAAATGAAAGTTTTAAACAGCTAAAGGAGCCACTAGAAAAAAGAGTTTAACTGCAACAAGTTTTCATAAACAAACAACCCAACAGATGCTTAATAAGAGTGGACAATTTCCAGTTAATACCTCACACACAGTGAAACTAGCTAGAAAAAATACACAGTACACAAAGTGCTATAAACAACAAAGAAATAAAGAACAAAATAAACAAAAAACAGGATACTTAATGTTATGTATTGTAGCTCCGCGTTTGCTGAGTGTCCTTCCTTCGATTAGCTTCCACCTCATATTATGCTACTTTCACTTTTCCAAATAGGTCTTTATCACAAAATGTAAATAAGTAATTCTAAACATATTTTATGATACTTGATGAGCGTGCAAAACAGGTAAAATTGTTTCCTTTTTCAGCCTATCTGCCAAACAGCTAAAAGTACCTCCTTTTGTGCAGTGATACTCAAAGTGATTCTACAACTTTTTGTTGTATCTTGAGGATACTTACATATTATCACAACCTGGTTCTAAACAAGTGACTGTGATTTCATATTACAATGTTAAAGACTGATATCAGGTACTCCTGATCCTTGACTAATGTGTAGCAGCCCTCTGAAAGAAGATCCTTTGAAAGATTCCATTCTGTCAAACCCCCGGATTAATGAAGCTGGCCGGTGTAAGGCTTGCGCCGGCAGTGCAGTGTATAACCGGCGTAGCAGTGCCACATGCATAGTAATGAGTGTGCGCCGCAACCACAACCACGTGCAGTGGGCACGTGCGCAAGCCCAAGTAGGATGCGCCCGTAGGCGTGGCCAAGCCGGCAGGCAAGGAGCAACCTAAAGTGCTGACTGTCACAGGCTGCCTGCAATAGTAACCGCACCAACCAGTGTCCGTGGATAATGAAACGTACGCAGAGTATGCAACATAGTACCCATCCATACAAAACGGAGAACCAAACATTAATCCACAAAGTCCAAATTGTACCCGTCCAAGGAACAAAGGATACGCATAATACCGTGTCCGTCACGCAATGCACTGTCAGCAGGCATACCCAGTGAAGGTGTACCGCAGCATGTCAGCACGCCGCACCTACACACGAGTAGCCCCATGGGCATGGTCACCAGCAGTTCCACAGTGGTAGTGAGAGTACACAGCTGGGCAGCCATGTCCATATAACAACCAGAAAGAAACCAGATACCCTAAACACAGACAAACATGTGCATAGCAACATGTGCTAGACCCAGCAACGTACCCGTCGCATACACATAGGATGGCATATGCCAAAGCGGAATATCCAGAAGCAGAACCCATGCATGCAAATGTAATACACAACAGCCCCGTCATAGCACGTAACCCACACCCACGTACGACCGTCCACCCAATCCAGCTAGCAGCCTTGCGCAGCTGCACACCTACACACAGTGGGTATACCCCAAATGTAGTATGAAGTATTGTCCTAGGCAGTGCCACGTGTGCAAATATGTACCCCACATGTCAACATCTCACCTCAGGTACTGATATCTAAATGGCCGCATGTGAATGTGTCAGCAGAATGCGTACACGTAGAATGGGTGGGAGGATGGCATAATGGTTAAGGTGTTTACCTGGCAAACACAAGGTGCAGGGTTTGATTCTCACGTGGGGTAATTGGCTAGGCTTAAAATGGCCCAGAAGGGGGAATTAGCCTAGTACTAACCTATGAACCTATGAACCTATAACCTATGAACCTATGAACCTACATCCCGCATGTGGTACGGACCTGTCGAAACCCCATAGGTGTTCACACGCCACGGTGTCCATAACTGTACACATCTGGACAAAGCAGTATGTGCAGCCACTGTACCGATGATTAGCTATGCAGACATGTCAAACACAAGACATAGGGCGGAACATCCGCCCACCAAGCAGGACACCCCAGCAGGGTGCCACATGCACAGAAGGTGAAGGTGGGACATCACACGTAGATAATAGTGGTGCCATATGGCCAAACACCCACGGCCAATGCAAAGGATTGAATAACACATATATGCCTGGATGAATGGGTATGTCATAGCATGGGAATAGCCTAAGCTATCCAACATAATAGCCATGCGTACCAGATACAAAATGCCAGTAACACGCAGTAGTAATGCAGGAAGGCATACACGACTGTGGGAATATCACAGGACATATGGCACGTGCCAAGTGTTGACGCAGGACACAAATGTCCAGGATGGGGCCCCCTGCAAAGAGGAACACGTGCCAACCCCACCCCCCACTGACGTATCGGCAGTAGAAACACAACCCAAACACACACCAACACCACCGTCCATCCCACGATAGCAACGGAGGCCGGTCAAAGACCACCATGATGCGTGCACAAACAGGGACACGGGTAACCGTCGCTCCGACAACCCCCCACAGGCCACCAAATAATAGTATGGACATACGCATGTAATGCTGCGAAGGATGTGTGGTAGTCCTCAGTATCACAGAGGTAGGTACACAGATACACTGTAACCAACCGTGACATATGTGCACTGTACACAGCATACCTGCAGGTAATACATAGTTCAATCATGTGCCACATAAATATCCACGTACGAATGAGGACAGGGGATAGACAAGTGTGAATGGGACAAACGCAGAACATGGCATATGTATGATAACCGGCACCACCCACAGCATTGTATGTCAATAGCAGAAGCTATTGTAGGTTGTCCAAACACACATGTCTGTACACACGGAATACCATAGCAATAACCCACGCCCGGATGTGGGTAATGCTGGATATACCCACGGTAGACGTGGTGCGGTCCTGAGGCTGATGCCACAAAGGCAACCGTGGGTAAATACAGAAGTACCCACACCCAGACGTGGGCCATTGCTAGTATGCCATATCATCTAGGGAAAGAAACTATATATTCCCAGACATAATGGCACAGCATAATGCCTGTCCGCCGCCCATCCGCAGACATACGGCACCCGCGGCAGTGCGGACGTACTGCGTGAGATGTCCGTTGCCAATATCAACACTGTCTCGCTATGTGAAACAAAGTCAACATAGCGATTCAATACAAAACAGCGACGGAGAGCCCGATGTCCCCATTGCTGTGCTGTTCAACCTGTTCCGCCATGTTAAATGTGTGTAGCTGAGCGGGACTGCCCCAAAGTAAGCAACGGACATGTCCGTGGCTCAGTTAAAGCTGTCACGCAATGTTAAACCCATGTAACATAGCGAGACAGGTTATAAATACCGAGGTATAGTAATGGAAATAGGTCCGGTCGACCAGACCGTGTGCAATTACTATAACACGATCTACAACGGGCACGCCGGCCAATCAGCGCGCACGGTTAGGAATAATGGGGGGGGGTATGGTATCATAGACATGGACAAACCGTGCCCATGTGACTCGTCTGACATTCGTACACGGTCAGGGCAGTTCCGTACACTAGGCGGACAAGACCAAACCCAAAGCACCACAGGAACACCCTGACAATCAAAGGCCTGTATGCGTTGGGGCTATAAGCCCCCGTGATCCGAATATCCCTGCAGTCACGACATATGCATCCTGGGCCATGAGCGGTAGGGAATAAGGAATGAGTAACATGTAGTACCGCACTTTTCCCAGTAGGAGAATGGATGCCTGTGACGTACGTGAGTGCGTGGGGGGGGTGGGGGGTATGTTAATGTAGCTAAGTACCATGGGTATGCATATAAATGAGACAGAACAGCTAACGTGTAGTGGTCACAGCAACCGGCAAACGTGAATGCAGTCCCGTTTGAATTACGACTATAGAACATATAAATGTGAACGTGTATGTAATGCGTCTGTGCCGTAAAGACAGTTACATGTGTAAAGGTGAAAGTGTGTTCTGCACACGTCCATCAACCAGATCAGAGATATGTTACCGGAACAGTCACAACTAATACAGACCACGTAACCACACAGACCCAGTAAACATATGTAACCAGAATATGGATATGCATGTGCGCCTGCGCGTAACCCACAATTAGGAAATGCAAGTGCGCCTGTGCATGTGTGATCCACTCACAGCAGGGAAAGTTAATGCTGTGTCCTCCACGTTAGTTATACATGTCTCAAAACTGTCAGCCTCAGAAAGTATGGAATCGGGCAATGCCATGCAAAGTACCGGTACAAATAGTGAGAAACACATGCTATGTGATAAGACAAACATAGAATGTGGATAGAATAACGTGTGTGTTAGTAGTAGGGATTGATGACGGTTATGCATCTGTAACCCGACCCACTTGTCAGAAGGTGCCACCGCATTTAATTGTGTTTTGTTGGCTCACACTTGTTGACCGGGCTAGGCTAGCTGGATATATGTCCAGTGTCAGCAGAGGCCCGTGGAGAAATGCTCCACACACAATAATAGCACAACATACCAAAGTACTCATATATGTAACCAAAAAAGAACAACAATAGAAAGTGTCCTGAAAGGACTGGTTACATACAGATCCCAGATGACAGAGAAATATATGGCCAGTGGAAGCACGTCACAATTACGGGATCAGGTCCCTATAGAATCAAGAAGGTCTCACATGACACGCCAGCGAATTTCCAGATAGACACAGGTCAGTGTAACACACAGCAAGATTAAGGGACAACCAGCCGTACACCCTGCCAGAACCTGTACAGTGGAAAGGTATGGTATGGTAATAGATGTGTGTACACAGGTAATCCACAGACAGTAACAAAGCAAGGTATGAAACGAGGGGTTCACATGTATATATCTACACACAACAGTCCGACGGCCCGTATATATGACACATGGATATAGATATGCCAAGTAATACATAATATGGGTAGTCAAACAGACATCTGCGAACGGGGAACATACAGCAGCAGTCAAAACCACTGGCCAGATGGTGACAGTCCAAGTTCTACACTTTACATATGCACACTGGTGTCCATTGTAGGACTCCACAAATTGCTCCGTTCGCAAACCCTGCTGCGATCGATGCAAAAGAAGTGACAGCCGCAACTACGGCACAGCTAGACATATGCACCAACAGCGTGTTTAAGGTTGATGACACGTGTCCATGAAATGCAGGACATATGAACAGAAATCCCCAGATTGTCAAGTCCATAGAAGTGCGTCCACATCCCAGTACCGCACACATGAAGGATGTGTAATGTGTACCGTCGAGGGTTGCAGCCATGGGAACCTGGGTATGCAGAAATGGGCCTCGGTGTTGTTTGGCAGAGAATCCGTTGGCCCGCCCCGTGGGAGGGATGTGGGTATAGCACATGCCTTAATCCCCACTAATGATGCAAAGCATCCACTGGATAATGCGGAAAACAGGTGTGAAATGTGTACAGTCCTATATCAGTGTCCAGTAGGCGATTCCCATGGATGGACACGCGTACGACCAAGATGGCACCCATAACTGGAAACCTAGAGGAATTACACAGCTGCAGTAAGGCATAGCACAGGAAATACAGATAGGGACTACATTAGAAATTCCCCATACAAAGTCAGACCGTCGTGCGAATACCGGCGTACATAGCTCTCAATCTGCCATCACCAAAATGGGGATCACTCGCCTCCATAATGCGGAACAAATGGGCGACCTGTGGAACACATACTAATGGCTCACTAACAACTTCAACTAGGAAGGTCATAGGATGGTTAAACTATGCCGTTCCCACTTATAAAGAAGATCCTTTAATTAATTAATATGATTAATGTCAATTGACCATGGATTACACCTAAACCATTCCTAACACTGAATGTGTAACAGACCCTTCCAATGTGAAACTTTGAGGGAGTCCGAGGAGCATGACCCATCGATGACCCCAAATGAGGTACGTCCCTCATAACCAGGTACACTGGAGAGGTATGCTGGCATAGCCATGAATACGGATGTTATGAGTGTCACTACCCATGCAATGGAAATAGCGATCCCTATCACCCACCGCACAGTCCGGAATGCTTAGGCAGCAATCAGCTAGGAAGGCACAGCACTATGTGAAACGTAACAAGGGCAATGGCCGAACGTCAGGGTGTTTACACATAATGACAACAGGTCAGGGTATGCAGGAGCTACCTGTCCAGAATACATGTACTGAACCGATGATCCTAGGTGGACAGATGGGAAGAAAGACAGCAGGACAAATGTGCAAACATGCATATGTCCTACCCCGGTAACTGTGGATGACAACGTATGCCCCGCGAAAGTCAATGTGGAAGGTAAGCAGACACAAAGGTGACGTGTCTCCCAGGGTGCCATGAAGTGTCAACATAACAAATGTCAGGCCCCCATAGCTGTACGTGAGCCCCGCCACCGACGGGAAGCGCAAATACGATGCACACATATGGTACAGGAAAGAACAAGTAGTGTGGATAAGCAGATGTAGACCTGTGTGAGAAACACAACTGTCTGCGTGGGTGTGCTGTGTAAATACAAAGTAATGCCATGTGGTCTGTCATGCCGCAACACACTGTGTGTGTATTGTAGGCAGACAGTAGGCATGTTGTAGTAGTCACATACCCTGCAACTGCACAGATGTACGCAGACTGAGTAGAAGTCTGCCTCATATGTCCACTGTGTTCCACGTAACAGTAGCAGTCCGGCGGCCACATGATATTTGACGACAGGACACAACGACAAACATGCGAGGAAGACACCACATCTGACGGAAATGCCATACGCATGCATAACATATCACTGTGCCCACTATCAATGTTTCTAAGAGAAACATGACATGACTGGCCCCGAGTGTCCCACTATCTCCTAAGGCCGTGTCCAGATATACGTCCCCTGAGGTGGAGTGTTATGAACAGACACAGATACAAGTGTGTGGAAACACTAGGATCCACTCCAAAATGATTGGATGTGCTCATAGCCGGCCTTAGGCATAGGCCAACCCGGCGGCTGCCTAGGGCGCCGCACTAGCAGGGTCACCTTTCCAGTAGTTATGTCATGTAGGTACACCAGGATGCGGGCACCATGTGTTGTGGTGGTGTGCGCCATGGAGCCCTATCACCTAGGGCAGTGGTTGACCTAAGGCTGCTCCCGTGCTGCCATAGGAGGGGTAGTATGGTCTGCAGGTATGTGCTGAAGTGCACATGAAACAGCGGTCTACAAGGATTACCCATAGTGGCGACACCTGCACAGGCGGTTATAGCGGGACATACACACGACCATGCACACAGCTCAGATAGACATACACACACCATAAACAGGCAATGATACACAAGGTTTATGGCGTGTACGGGTACAGTGTCAGTACAGCAAGGATAGCTGTCTGCCAAGATATACAGCAGATGTCTCTAGGGTGTGCCGGAATACGGACGTTGCATGGACAATGAGTGGATATGCATCGTACCACAGTTCTATGTGTCAGCCGTGCAAATATGCGATACATGGGACAGACAGCTGTCCATGCAAGAGCAGCGCTATGGGCATAACATATGTATGTATATATACATCTAGAGAGATACAGACGGACACATGTGGCAAGGCCGGGAGTGGAACGTACACAGCACTACCCCACCACACCACAGCAGGGCACACGTGGAGAACATGCTACGGAGGTCGCCAACCACAGCAGGCACACAGGCAGTCCACTAGCCACGGCTTAACATCCACAAACACAGAGATATTGGCAGGATATAAGTGTTCTGCGGAACCTCTAAAGCCATAACCTATGAACCCATGCGGCTGGGAGCATAGACACACACACACAGCTGGCAGGCATGGGGATTGACCTTACCCCCACCTACCCAACCGCACAACAGTATGACACAGGTATGGAACGCGCTACGTTGACCACTGAACACAGCACCGTGAGAGGCATACGTCGAGGTGGGTGACAACATCCGTAAAGGAATAGACGCCGACAGCCAAGGTATGTGTTGCGAAGAGTCTAAAAGAACTACTCTCTCCAGGGGCAGCTGGAAACACACACACCTCACACACACACGGGGAAGGGCCGGGAGTTGAACCTACGCCTACCTACATGAACACACTACAGCATGATGCATTTACAGAATGCACTACCGAGATTACTGAGCACAGCGCTGTCAGAGGCATACTTCTAGGCGGGTGACATCATCCGTAAAGGAATAGACACCGATAGCCAAGGTATGTGTTGTGAAGCATCTAAAAGAACCACTCTCTCCAGGGGCAGCTGGAAACACACACACACACACAAACACCTCACACACGGGGAAGGGCTGGGAGTTGAACCTACGCCTACCTACATGAACACACTACAGCATGATGCATTTACAGAATGCGCTACCAAGATTACTGAGCACAGCACTGTCAGGAGGCATACTCCTAGGTGGGTGATATCATCTGCAGAGGCAAGGCAGCCGATAGGGAATGAAGACAGAGTGCGCAGTCACACAGCATGTTACCATCCCAAGGTGGGCGTACAGTAACACGGTAGTGCTGCACTCGGGAATACAAACTAACTACGGAGCACAACATCATGACATGGATACGGGATGCACCACAGACAGTACACCCTATGAGAGGGCATCCGGCGTGCATGATGTAGGCAGCCATTGTGGCATATCAACCACATATGACTCACCTGGACGGCCACCATGGCTATGCAGGATGTCATTGGCCATGGCTACACGCCTAGTAGCAGACATCAGTGCCGACTGTACTGTGTTCCCACGAATGGCGTACTGGGCATGCCCTCACACCTAGCGGTCGCGAAGGGGAAACATACATGCACACGGGGTATAACCACAGACATGTGCGGTGTGCACTGTACTGTGTGTCCATCTACACAGCTGCTTACTGGGCATGCTCACACACTTAGCATTTGCAGAGTGCAGACATGCATACACATGGGGTGGAATCATGGAAGGGCAGAGTGTGGACCGTCATGTGTGTCCACCTACACAACAGCAACCCGGGCATGCTCACACACATGGCGGTTGCAAAGGGGGAACATACATGCACACAGGGTGTCTTCACAGACGGGCGCGGCGTGCACTGTACTGTGTGTCCATCTACACAGCTGCTTACTGGGCATGCTCACACACTTAGCATTTGCAGAGTGCAGACATGCATACACATGGGGTGGAATCATGGAAGGGCAGAGTGTGGACCATCGTGTGTGTCCACCTACACAACAGCAACCCGGGCATGCTCACACACATGGCGGTTGCAAAGCGGGAACATACATGCACATGGGGTGTCTTCACAGATGGGCACGGCGTGCACTGTACTGTGTGTCCATCTACACAGCTGCTTACTGGGCATGCTCACACACTTAGCATTTGCAAAGTGCAGACATGCATACACATGGGGTGGAATCATGGAAGGGCAGAGTGTGGACCGTCATGTGTGTCCACCTACACAACAGCAACCCGGGCATGCTCACACACTTGGCGGTTGCAAAGGGGGAACACACATGCACACGGGGTATCTTCACAGACGGGCACGGTGTGCACTGTACTGTGTGTCCATCTACATAGCCGCTTACTGGGCATGCTCACACACTTAGCATTTGCAGAGTCAGACATGCATACACATGGGGTGGAATCATGGAAGGGCAGAGTGTGGACTGTCATGTGTGTCCACCTACACAACAGCAACCCGGGCATGCTCACACACTTAGTATGTGTTACGCGCCGTCCGGCATGCAGACGGAGTGTACACACCACAAGTCACGGCCAGGTAAACCCGTCCACACGCACAGGGTGGACACACATGCAGTTACACGTACACACACAGATGACATCACAGGCGTCACGGGTGCAGGCCGAACATGTACACACTGCAGTGAACACTGTAGCTGCCATGCTAGCACCATGTCATCGGTGCAGCAGTATGCCTCACAGTCCAGCAACAGCATGTGACATATGTCCACAGGTCTATATGGCGGTGTACACCCATCATGCAGAGTACACATGTACTATCAATGATCCCACAGGTGTGATGTAGTCCGCCCATATCGGTATACATAGACAGGCGTGCTCCACACATACCACGGCCCTGACACAGATATGACACATGACTGCAGCTGTACCACAGTGAAACAACGTCCGGATATGTCATATAAGTGAATGTCTGGCTGTGTGCATGGACTGCACACAGGACACATACGAAGCCTGTGATGTACCACATGCATAACACTGGCGTACGCGGTAATACACATACGAATGGAAGGTGGACACATGTCTGTGGTATGCTCCCCCTACAGGGTGTAGCGGTGTTGACTGGGACACATACCCTTGTACAGTTTGCCTGTGACAGCTGTGATACCATACCACAGTCCATGTTCCATGTATGTCGACACACATGTCACAACGTAGCAATGCATACACACATGGCAACAGGGGATACATGTGACACGTGTACCGTGCATGGTGCAGCCATGCATGTGCGGTGTCCGATGTCCATAACACAGTTGCAACCCCCTACCACATGCATACCCATCATGGGGGCTGTCATATGGTGGCATAGTAACAGCATGCATGGCGGTATGTGTGTACATCATGTGTTTAAACACCTGTCCACATGCATGTGTGCAGGTGGTGGTCACAGGTGTGTCACACACCATCCTACCCTGCCATGTGCATACAGTCTGCTATGTCGCCATTACATGACAGTGCTGCCATAATGCATACCCATCGGTCAGGTGTCATCGACCTTATGTCACATGGCTACTGTAACACCTACCACCTCCCAAGTGCATATATCGGCACATCTGCCGGATACAGTGTTGGTACGCATAATGCACTACATACCGCTGCACGCCTGCACATGTCCTATATGGCGGGTGTGGCATTCCCAGCACCGACATGTGTGCAGGAATGTGTGCCCATGTATGCCACATATCGGGGGGACTATGTCCCATGTGCCACACATCACTGCACACCATGGTAGAGATCTGTACATACCTCAGTGTGGGGTGCATGGATGTGGATGGTGCAGTACATGCAACATGTCATCCCTCCGTGTAGACATGTGTGGTCACCACCATGTGAGTGTGTCAACATGTCTGTATGTCTGCTGCCTGGTGTGAGGGTGTATGCAGATATAGTGTTGTGAACGGACACTAACCACACAGGGTGACCATCCCATACTGGTGCTGCATTGTACGACCCTGTCAATGCCATAGGTGTGAGCCATACTGGCCACCTGTGCAAGTCTGCCCCCTGTGACATGGCGTGTGGGTGCATTGTATTGTGAGGGTGCTGACCACGCAGGCAGGTGTCCCCATCTGCACACAATGGGGTGTGCGCCATAGTGGTGTACACCCCGCGATTGCGGACATATTCCTGTACCGGTACAGCATCCTACTGCTGCACAGCATGCACCACAGCTGACAGGTGACACCTGAGGTCAGTCGCCAGAACGCTGTGTACGACACCTGCAGAATGTCACCATACCTGTACTGTGTCATGCCATGTATGTGATGTCTCTGTCCACCATAGCCTGTGGCACCGACCACAGTCATCAGGTGCAGTATATTTGTGGACATGTGTGTCATGTACTGTGTAAACAACGTTACACTATGTCTGGCTCTGTGCTCCGCAGGTTTTCACTTAGAACTTCTCTACTTGCAATCTAAACTGTCTGTTCTCTATCACAAAAGCTCAGCACCTGCTCCCAAAGTATTCTTATATAGGTAAAGTACATGTATACTAGACAGAGTACTACACTAGCCTAGAATCCCCTTGAGTACCCACTTCCCTATAGGTCCCTTCTGACCCAGTTAAACAGCAAACACATTCACGTTCTCTGGCATGTCGAAGGGTCAATTGCTAGCGACCTCTCCTGTTCAGCTGGTGAATCTGGGCATCCTGAGGCAATGTTACAAGTGCCTCATGGACAACCCGCACCTCCCCCACAAAACAAAATACATGTGGGAGATGCAACTATATAGCCAGACAGGAGGCTGAGCTCTCTCAACCCACGACCAGCAAGACCAGATGGGAGGAGAAGGACACCACGCACACCACAAACCCAGTGTCACATGGAACTATCACAACTGCAAAACAAACACATAAACACACAAAGACATACTCGGAGGCACTGTTAAAACATGTACCGAACCTACTGAGGCCTCCAAAGCAGACACCCAAGCAACTGCCTCCACAAGACATAGGACATGCAACACATAGTTCTCAACGTCAGTGTGCTAAACAGTCACAGCCCTTAAGGCCACACACAATGCCAGACACACTTGTAATAGGTGATGCCATAGTCAGACACACCGACGTCCCACCCACCAGACTGAACAAGGGGATGATCACAGTAGGCTGCCTGTCGGGCACTGGAATCTGCCACATAACACAAGCACTCAGGTCACTCTGCAGCATGTACAAGTATGATGCGGTCATTGTCCATGCTGGTGTCAACGACCGGAGACATACCTCCCTGGGATACATGAAAGGAGACATAGAGGGGCTCTCAGATTGTGTAGCCCAGGCCAGCATGACCCTGACCCTGAGCAGTATCCCACCCTCATCAAGAATGATGCCACAATACAGAGTCCGAATTATCAGCTTTGATAATTGGCCTAATTACCGGTGTCAGTCTGAGGGGGTCCAATGTCCTCTTGCCTGGGATGACATGCTTGACACGCCACGCTCCTTTGCAAGGGACGGCTTGCACCTGTCACCCCTGGGCTTCCTGAGTTTGGCAAAGGCTCCTGCCACCCCCATAGTGCCCACTGCAGGCAAGGCTGAAATGATAAACCTACCGCCCTAGACTATAAACCTGGAAAGAACTAAGGGTAATACTGCTCAGTGCCAGTAGTCTACGTCCAAGCTGCATGCCCTTGTAAGCCCTCCTCAGTATGGAGGACATTGATGTCAGTGCTGTGACTGAAACCTGGTTCAGGGCTCCTGAGAGCACCCCAGCACTATCAGGTCATACCTCATATCACGCGTTCAGGACCCAAATCCGGATCGAACCACAGAAGGAGGGGGAGTCTCCATTTCCATGAAGGATACCCACACCTCCAGGTTGGCGGAAATGCACGTAGCAGCAGGGCCCATCCAGGTGCAATTAACCATGGGTAGGACTGCCCTACAGTTTGTAGCATGCTACAGACCACCCTCCCAAACCCAGGATACCCACACAGCCTTCCTGAAGACACTGGGGAGTATGAATGCTTTCCAAACACCATCATATTGGGTGGCATCAACTACCCATACATAGACAGGGAAAATTACCCAGGACCCAACACCCTAGACCAAAGGTTCCAGGTGTTCATACACCCGAATGCTGTGGAACAACTATGCACCATACCCACAAGAGGAGGAACTATACTAGTCCTGATCATCACACATGGGGACGACATGCTCCACACAGGATGTACATCCCTCAACAGTGAGGTCAGACTGTATAGTGATCTCACTGGAGATCCGCATCCCGCCCCCAACACCGGCAAGGGAGACCACAGTGAAGACCTCTCCACAGTGAACCCCACACGTCATACGACTGGAGTGGTACCCTACAAGGCCTCCGTGCCAGTGGAAAACACAGGCCACGCTGCTGAAACCCTTACAAATGCCTTCTACGAGCACCCCCAGGAATGTCTGGATCAAGCAATCCCTAATAACATCAGGACCTTGTCCACCAAAGGCAGGCACACAGTCTGGTGGATCCCAGCCATAAACAAACTGTACAACAAGAGGAGAAAGCTACTACATGACAGAGCAATATCACTACCAGGGAAGGCATAACTGATCAATACTGGCAGTAACATACGATCACTCATACAATCATCCAAGGCCGCCTGTGGGAGAGGACTCACAAAGGACACATAAGACAACCATAAGGCCTTCCTTATCTATGATAGGAACATGGGTGGAAGCTCACAGTTATGCTCAGAATTAGTCCAGAATGGTACAATGATCACTGAACCCACAGACATTGCCAACATACTGGCAGACAGGTTCCGTGCATATATCTACCCTCCCTCCCCCCCAAGAGGGGAGGTATCTATCCCACCAGAGTCTAGCCTCCCAAACATCTCGAATGCCCAGGTGAGAGCTGCTCTCTCTAAAGGGAAAACACAGCATCAATGGGACAGGACGGTGTCCCTGGCTGTGTGCTACACAACCTCAATGAGGACCTCAACCCGCACATAAGGCTGCTGTTTAATCTTAGCCTTACTACAGGTTACGTACCCGATGGATGGCATACGGCAACTGTGGTCCCACTCCACCAAGGCGGTGCTCCTACGGACTCTGGACATCACCGCACTATAAGCTTGACGAGCCTTGTCTGCAAAGCTATGGAGGGGACCATAATGGAGCCCATAAATGAAGACATTGGGGACCAACAAGTACTGGAACATACCCACGTCAGCTTAGTCAAGGGCAGATCCTGCCTCCTGAACCTGGTCGACCTGTTCGGAAGAGTCACTAAGACCATTGATGGGGGTAAGTCAGTTCGCACAGACTACCGTGACCTGGCAACAGCATTTGAACCAAACCTCATGCGGGCATCATAGAAAAGCTCACCAGCGTAGATGTAGAGCCATATGTCACATGATGGGTTGCCAACTGGATCAAGGACAGAACCCATAGGGTTAGTGTTCCTGGTGCCATGTCAGACTCCAAGCCGGTCCCGAGCGGTGGCCCACAGGGCTCAGTCCTGGGCCCCCTCTTGTTCGGCATTCAACTTTCTGACGTGCATGCAAACATAGGGGGATTGTGTCAGACAAGGTATGCAGATGACTGCAAACCGGACACCATAATCGACACCCCATCAGACACAGACATCCACCTGAGGTCGCATAGAAAAGGATAACTGGTGCCGGAGCCATGGCCTGAAGCTACATGCCAGGGAAGGTATAGACCTACCCTTCGGGAAAGACAAGGTAACCCCAAATTACCACATAGGTGGTAATCCATTAAACACGGTTGACGTGATCAGGGACCTGGGGACCCAACTTGTCGGTAACCTCTCTTAACACTTACATTGCCAATGTGGTTGGGAAGACATTCCACATTGCCCACCTGGTCATGAAGGGATTCACATCCAGATCAGGGGAGGTCATTGTACCCCTGTACTCTTCACTCATCAGACCAATGATTGGGTACAACGCCCCATTCGGAATGTACCTAACCCGACACCTGCAGCAGTTGGAAGGACCCCAAACGTTCCCCAACACAAGGATAAAGGGGCTGAAACATATGTCACATGCTGCCCGACTGAGGGAACTCCGGCTCTATACATTCTTATACCGTCTGCTCTGAGGTGATCTGTGCCTGACATACAAGGCCATGTCCGACCCGGGTTTCATGGACATGCTCCACCTCATAGGATCCAAACAACCACAGGCACGAGAGCAACAGATACAAACCTCAACACAGATATAAATAGGGCGTGCTGGAGGGACAGGTTCATCGCCCAGAGACTCCCTACACCATGAAACAGATTCCCAGCCCTTGTGAGGCAGAGCCCCTCACTGACTCTGTCCAAGAGTAATCCTGACGTGTGGATGGGAGATTGTAGGTATGCCCCAGGGATCATCTCTGTGTCACTACTGGACAGAGGGACAGCAGACCAATGGGTATAGTATCCTCATCCTAAGGGTGGTGAAAGCCACACACACTCTGTCTAGGCTTATACATGCCGTAGGGCACATAGCCTAGTATGTACCTATGCACCTATGTACCTATGTAGGTGTCCAGGCAGGTTGCGGGTATATGTGGTATGCTGATATTGCCAGATGTGCCTGTGGGTAACCCACAGCTACACATGGGGGACTGATAACAGTGCTCCCAGTAGGCACATGCGAGTACACCATATGAGGCATACAGGTTAACAGAACCAACATGGTGCTACACATGTAACCGTCACACATACCGTGTACACAGCTCAATGCATGCTGCACCTGCACTACATGGTATGTCTGCTGCATGATGACAGTACACAACCCGCATCACATACGCACCTGTCACTTGTCATACACAACCACTGCAACATACACATCACACGCTATGCGTACACAGGTATCACATACACCTCTCACTATCTTGTCCACCCTGTGCATCAGAATATATTTGCATAACCTTGCACCGATGGTGTGGATGACAGTGATGCGGCAGAGGCTTCATCATATGCACAGGGTGATATGTCTGCCAGGGGCATAGGCTGTACCAATGGATGACATCATGTGTGTGTGTAAGGGCCGGTGCATTTACTGGGCATGACTGTGCAGAATGCATGTGGATGTGGTGGAGCCCTACAGTTGTGTCTGCCGTGTGTGGGTATGTGTGTACACAGTTCAGCCATACGTGATGCCTACACAGGGTATACTTGGCAGCCCCAGACTGTACAGTGCAGGTTGTACAGCTCACTGTGTCCGTCTGCGGCCACGTGACCCGTGCCTGCCTGGGGTCACACGGGCACTACCGGGTGGAGGTATGGAGTGGCCACTCTCCGATGACACATGTCCGCTGGAACCGTGTCCATGCTGGGACCAGCCAGGGCCACGTCCATGTGGCCTGCTGTGTCCTGGTGTGGTCGGTGTAGCACCAGCTGCACTGCTGCTGCTACTGGCACTGTGTGAGTGGGCATGAGAGGTGGCACGCACACGTCGACCTACACTAGGTGGTGTTGCTGGCCTATGACCACGTGTCCTACGCCTCACCCCTACCAGGTGTTCCATCACAGACAGCTCACGCTCGCGGATTGACATGCCTCGGTCGAGGATTCCAACCATCTCACCTAATTGCCTATCCAGTACATTAGCAATCTGCTGTTGAGCATTCGCCAATGACTGGATGTTGTCATTTAGGGAACGGATTGTGGCCCTCTGCAGCCTCTGCCCTTCTTGGTTCTGCCATTCAGCACATGCCTGTGCCGCCATTACAGTCTGGAACATGCGTCTGGTGATACCAGCTGCTGCGCCCTGTACAGCAGGTGCATGTCTGCCAGAGGTCCTCCTACGAGCAGCACCAGCCACATGCCTGTGTGACACATCACCAGTCATTACACTGGCAACATGGTGTGTACGCGCACCTTCTGTAGCCACCACACATTCCTGCTCAATGCCAACAGACACTGACTGTCCTTCCTCTATGGGCAACAGTGATGTGGTATGTGTCGGCATCAGAACCGTGTGCGGGGATGAGGGGGACATAGGTGGGATGGTAACCAATGGCACAGCTTCTGCCCCTGACAACCCTGCCTGTACCTCATGCATATGGTCATCACCGCTAGTATCTGTGGGGACACTAGCATCAGATGGACCGCAGGAGGGGAATGCACCTACACCACCTGTTAATACAAAGACATACTGTAAGGTACATTACACACATGCAGACACACACGCAGACACACACACACACACACACACACATGCAGACACGCACACACACACACACACACACACACACACACACACGCACGCAGACACACACACATGCACACACACACACACGCATGCAGACACACACACACACAGACACACACACACGCAGACACACACACACGCAGACACATCATGCATGTGATATTGCAGATGGTATGCAGCATTCCCACACCACAGCACAGAGAATGCAGGCCAGACATTAATAGTGTTAGTATGCATACTGCCCTGGGGTGCACACTACATCAAGCAGGTGTCATATCAGTAGGCATGCAGTACACACATTCATGGTAGTTTGCATGCGTCACCGTGATACACCATGTGGCCACAGACAGGTTAACAGTACACATGGCTGGCATCACCTTGACATGTACTCCGCCGACATGTGCGATAACATGTGGACATGTGACAATGGTGTCCCACCACATGCACCGCATCATACTGGGCTTCACAGTGCAGTGTTATGTGTACAGGCTACGGATAGAATGCATGTGTAACAAAGATATCTGTGCAGGTGTGGTTGGTGTGAGCCGTGTACATAGCTATACAGTGTGGAGTACAGGCACTGTGCCACCGCATGGCAACAGGACACAGGTATGTTGCTGTGCGATGCATAACATGGACGCATTGCATTGCCATGTCTGCAACACAGTCATGCTGTTCCACAGCACATATATGGTAGACATTGGTGGCACCTCTGGTGGCTGCAGACAGGCATTCCGGTTGTCTGGTGTACCACATCAAATGTACAGGTGGTCCACTACGGCTATGATCGTACTATGCGTGGACAATGTGCAACGGTGTCTATCCACTTCAGATGTACTGTGTGGCAACATGCCTGTGGCTATCACCCATGGCCATGTTTGACTGGGTCATGGACAATTGTGTGTGATGGGCATCATGTACCCATCCCTGTGGTGGCCCATGTGACATACACCCATACAAGTCGGAGGTGTCACAATCCAGAGGGCTATGCAGACAACAGTGTGGATGTTTGCTATGTCGGACGTAGGTCATGTCATGGTGTGACAATATTGCAGACAGAACAACATGGGCGTGGGACATGTCGTGTGCCATGTCACAACGTGTGCACACAATGCAGGGGCATATGTCACATTGGTAACACCTGTGTGCTGCCCAGATCACAGCTCACTATGTGGTACTGTGTGCGTACCACAAATGGTGTTCCAATGCATACTACATATGCATCCATTGTAGAACACCTCCACTGTTGTATGCATAGCTGACTGCACATATCACACTGACAGGTACTGTGGTTTCATGCCGGTGAATAATAACGGTTGTATCTACTGCACATGGGTGGCATGTGTGTGTCTGGTGGTCTGACCTGTATACCGTGACTGGAGCAGAACCCAGGTGTGCATGTTATACCTGGCCACATGGCGAATAACTCTACACTGTAACATGCCGGTTACTAACAACAGTCTCACCTGCGACGGACCCATGGTACCCAGAGGTACCTGTATAGGGGCGACACAACAGTATAAACATTATCCATGACTGTAGCCACAGTAAGCACTGTGCATGTCACATCATGTACCTGTGTGATAGCATGTGGTATGCACACATCTGCAAACACAACGTAGCATACTGTAGTATGCGGCTTGTGTGCCCATATACCTGGCATGTGTTGGTACATTACGTGGTGTACAGTGACACCCACACTTACAGCAGATATCATACACATATGCAAGACTGACTTACCAGGCAGCTCCAGGCTCATTGGTTGGGAGACACCCACCTCCACGATGGCAGCTAGTGTTTCTGCATGCTGTTCCCTGGGTGTCCCCAGACTGGCCAGGAGCTCCTCCGTGTGTGTGAGTGGGGGCTGGGTTGGTGGCCCACCACCTGTTCCACCTTGTTCTCTGGCGATTGCGGCGGCATGCTGTTTCGCGTGCCATATTAGGTCCGTGCAGTGTCGGCGTATCTGCTGGTAGGTGCGGTTGTTGTCACCCACGTCATTCACCCTCCTGCGCATATCCTGCCACAGGTCATCCTGCTGCTGCGCTTGCTGTGGAACATGGCTGAATAGCAGGTCATAGTTGTCATGGAGCAACGGTATGATTATGTCATCCTCCTGGCGGCTGAAGGCTGGCAGCCGTGAATGAGGCATTATCTGTAAGACAGAATGATGGTGACAGGTCACATTTACACTGATGTACTGGCATACCGCTGGACATACATTGCTATGACATGTATGACATCTGCACAGTAATCTCTGCGATGCATCATGACACTGACACAGCTGACGTGTTGCTGTCACACCTGTCACACCGTTATGCAGCGGGTATCATATCATATCTGTGTGTCAACTCATCACACTGTACACACCCCATGTAGATGGTAACCTGCTGTGGACATGTGTACCTGCCTGCACCTGTGTTCATACCAGTCGGCACGTGTCCCGATGTGCACACAGTTCTACTGTTCACCTGGATGCTGTGTATATGTCACTAGGCATCACAGACACAGCCATTATGGACGTCAGCGGTGGCACTGCACACATACACGTGGACACCTGTACATGCATGTGTTGTGCCATGTACATCTACACAGCACTGTATGGGTGTTGGACAACCTGCCACGGCTCGCCTGTATTGCACATGTGATACACATGGGACAATGTGTAATCATATGACATTAGCAGGGATGGTCATACATAGCATGTGCGCACGCACATTGTACATGCCAACACACAGCACCTGTGACACCACAAGGTGCATCAGTGCCACATTACTGCTCTGGACAGTTAATAGTGCAAGTGCCATTTGGCCATCGCACCATGTATGACTGTGATGGCACATGCAGCCTTGCTGGACAGGGCTGCATGGTATAACAGGGTATGTCACATACATGGCACAGGGATGTGTCCCACCTGGGGGATACTGGTATTGGGAGGGTGGTTGTCCATTCCATATGTCATTGCTATGGGTATATGGACATTACACATGTCTATCATCATGGTGTGGACAATGGCCTTCTGCAAGGTAGGCAGCATGCTGCTTGGTGGGGGTGTGTATGGTGCATGCTGGTATCGCACATCCATGCATACACATTACCCCTGACAGGTGCTATGTGCTGTGATATTGTTCAACACAGTGCTATATGTGCCCGCACGATGATATCCCGTGCACATGGATGGTACCCCGGCCTGACATGGGTACCACATATGTCTACATCCAGTGCCTGCTGCCACCGCCATGTTGGCGGGTGCACTGCACAGCACCATCCCTCCCACAGGGACCGTGGTGTTGGGCACAGCATAGATATCCATTTATGGGGACAGGGATGTTCACATAGCGGGGGCACTGCTGGTATCATCCATCAGACCATACACGTATGACGCACACCTCACACACCCAGCCCATTGAGTATGTTGTTTGCAACACTGACACAGCTATAATGCTAGGCCAGGGACATTCCCAGCCGTACATACACAGATGCATGAACATCTGTCTGTGGCATGGGCTACAATGACGGTGGGGTTCAACACATACCGTGTTTGACTGTGGCTAGCACAGATGTTCTGTGTACATGTCTACACAGTAACCCTGTTCTACTGTAGCCAGCAGTGATGTGCTGTGCACATGTCAATGCTGCACATTGTGTTGGTGTCTGTCTGTCAACAGGCCAGTGGTGGAACACGCAAGGGTATTAGTGATCAAATATGCATGCCGCCCTGTACAGCTGTACTGCTAACATCTCAGGTGCTAATGTGTCATGGACATGCACACCTTACCCGGACAGGTGGTAGTGGGTTGCCACCCATACCCATCACCTCTTGTGGGTTGCTATTATCCAACACCCTATTTGTATTGTATGTTCAGGCTATGCACCTGTGTGGGACATGTGGGCATGCAATGCGCTACTGCATACCTTTGCACCCATTGCACAACATTTCACACAGGTACACTGGCAGCCATACACTTCACAGCTTGATGACAGTACGACAGGTGTTGTACACACGTAACACATATCCTGTGGGACATGGTCGTATGTACAGGCATGTCCGACAGTCACGTACCACTGCTACCCCTATATGATGGATATGCAGTACATGTGGCAGTACAGCAACTGTCACATGTACTTGTGCAATGCCCCCTACCAACATGGAGCGGTACTGCCTGTGGGGGATGTGCGTCTGCATCCATGCTGTGCCCATAGCTGACAGTTGTACATCAATACGTGCAACATACCTCATTTGGTGTTCTAACGGGTGCATGTTCAACATGGCTCCGCATTGTTTGGGTCTGTCACACAGTCATTGTTGTACACAGTTTACATGCCAGCCATGGCTTACTATATGTGATTCAATGTAATTCATTGGGATACCATCATTATACATTAGAGCGTATTCCAGCCATCACATAGCCTTCCTAGATGACACTGTTAGCCAGCCAGTAGTAGGTGTTCCGCCATCTGCACATTAGTCACACAGTATGAGGGCGGCTGATACCCATTCTGGGGACAGGGTGCTGACAGCTGTGGATGGGTGTGATGCTGTCGACAACCATGACTGCACCTGATGGTCACATCTGGATGGGTAACATTCACAACACCCACCTACCTTCACGTAGTAACACATCATCTACAACAATGGACATTCCTGCCAGAACAATGTATGCAGTATGTCTGTATGACCACTGTAGGCACCACTGGTGGCCCCCAGCATGGAAGCCAACAGCACCAGTGTATATTTCACGGACCCATGGGTTACACCATTCACAACACACCTGTCACGGATGACCCTGTTGTGGATCACAGTGCAGTTCCGCACATCATGTTACACTAGGCATCATGCACTGATATGTTGCGGACCTGTGAACAGCTCTGCAACTCAACATATGCACACATGACAATTTACCTGGTACAATATATCTCTCATACAACGTGTTATTGTGACCGCCCTGTGATGGCATTACACAGTACTAGGACATGCAATGGCTCACCGGTGTCATTACCCTCTGGGTGTGAGTCTAGCCAAGTGTACAGTAGGCAGTGGTCTGAACACAGGGACACTGTGCATTGACCTACTGTGTCACTGCAACTGTTGCCTATGCTCATACTGTTATTGTACAGGCATGTGGTATCTGACCGCTACGACAGTCCTGGTCGACCACACTGCTGTGGCACTCATGACCTGCAGCCATCTGCCTGGGGTGTGGAGCACACATGTACATCTTTACATGCTCTGCTGCCTCAGTGGTGGTGTCACATAACTGTCTCCGGCAGGGCTGTAACAGGCAGGCACGGCATGGGGTCATGTGGGACAATGCTTGCATCTTCCATTGTGCTGCACACAAGCAAGGCACACACACTATTGCACCACTCACATTTCTCTGCAGTGACTGGGACCTGCCTCCATGCTCTGCACAGCACACCTGGGAGTACGGATTGTACACGGATCGTACCTCCCAGGCACATACCTGGACTGCAACACCCACAGGTGAGGGGATCACACATCACATGGTGTTTTGCACACATCCTGGATAGTTGCCTAACACAATGCATCATAGGTGCTCAATGTGCGGATACCCGTGTTTGTGACCGCTAGACACATTGTAACACGCGACAGAGTTGACATTGTACACCGCAGGTTACATGCCATCTGTGTTGTTATACTGTACATTGGGCCTCAGACAGCTGATACTACCATGTGCTGACAGTAACCCACACTTCCCTAGAATAGACACCCATGTACCTGCACATGCTTGAGGCATGCACTCCGCCCAGCTGGCTGACACATTACACAACACATACCAACCTACACTACCCTCAGCATGCACAATACCTCCATGTGTCTGGTGTGTTGCACCTGGGGTTATCCCTCCTTTGGTGGATGAACACATATGCTTCACGGCCCTGCTAGCCACACCCTGGAAACACATCCATCGCAGCATACACGGAACATGTGTACTACAACCAGTACTACTGATGCCTGCTGACAGCAGTTGTTAACGGCATGACACCCCAGCAGATGGACAGTGTACATACATATGCTGACACATACCACAGTGCGCTTCTGTAGCATGTACACAATTGTAGTGACCATGCTATTCCACACAGAGACATGGCGGTACTGACCTGTTCACAGATGCCACGGTGGTGGTCATGTTCCATGCACATATGATGTACGAGCACATGTGCAGGCTGTTGCATGGTGGTGTATATTCACATGTGTGGGGTGCATCACTTGTCAGCCATGGTGGGTCCTCGAGGTCCATCACATGCTCCAAGGCTAGCTACCTAAACATGACTGCCGCACATTGCGGTGTGGGGCCTCAGGCAGTGTGGTGGTATGTCTGTATTGTTTGGCTACATCCACATTCGATGTCACATACAATAGTCACCCAGGCATTGCAGACTGAGATAATGTTGGCAACGTGCCAGGTGATGGTGTACTTACCAACAATACACATTCTCACTCACTACAGGGTCGCAATCCATACATGGACATCATAGTGTCCCTGTGGACACATACATGGTACTGACATGCACACGTTATGTCCTGGGACGCTGGCCCGATGTCACCTTCCGATGTCCCTGGCTGTTATGTCCCACCAACCTGTTTGGTATATGTCTCCGCACCAGCCCGCTATATTCACTGCTAGCCTGTTGTCGGACATTGTCTACCCTGACCGCCATGCAGCGGCATCTCTCGCACTACCCATGGGTGGCACTGCATTGCACGTGTGGGACTGCAGTCATACACCCATGACTGGACCGTTCTGAATGGCACTGGGGCACATCCTCACGAACATGCTTCCCGCACACATTGATGGCCTCCATGCTTTTCCTGGCACCCATGTTGGGCTTGTGTATGCCACAGCATGCCACATACACATGCTGGCCACCTGTCATACCGTTGCATGGGCGGTTGGGGTGGTACAGAGGCCAACACATTAGACGTTGTCCTCACATTGCCCTTCAGCACCATTCCACGTTCTGGTATTGGCAACGTACACATCCACCTGCACATCATACCCTGTGTCTCAGGATGTTATGCTATATGACTCGTGGACAGGACACACAGTGGTGCAAGCATATCATAGTGCCTACTACATGTCAGGTACATATGGCATTACACAGTCCTCAGTCATGGGGCCCCTCATGTTCACTATTTGCTTACATACACAACATGCTGTCACAGAGTACTGTCCATGCCTAGATATCCCACGCCTACATACCTGGCACCATTATTGCTCCACCAGCTCATACTGATACCGACCATACGGGTGTCAGTGTGGCGGATACATCATATAAGTGTCATGGCATCAGGATGCATGACACATGGTGCATGCACATCACCTTTGCATAGCAACATTCACCCACTGACTATCACATGGATACTGGCCCCGTACATACATATCACATTGTACATGGTTGCTGTACACACATATGCCCCACACAGTCCTGTGGTTACCGTATTCCACTGTGGCATGGATACCCTTCTGCAGGGCCACACCTATCTGTACTGTGTGTGATGCTGGTACATAGGTAGCCATTGTACCTGTGGCATACACACATCTACACACGGTCAAGGGTACAATACCACATTTATGGTGTACCTTCCACAACAGCTACAATTTTACATGGCACAGCATTGTCATGCCACGATGTGTACCAGGCTCGGACGGTTTACATATGCGGCTGACATACGGAAAACACATCTGTACACATCTGCATACCACATACGCAGGGGTGTCTTCTGCTCTGACACGGACCATGTCCTCCGCATTACTGATGCATATACTCCTCATACATGACATTTGCGGTGGGCAGTGTGAACGGACTGCTCATGGATATGTGCACACATGCCACACTGCATGCGCTGGGCTTCTGTGTTACTTCCGCAGACACAACACACACTGTGCTGTGGAACATAGGTCCTGTGCACATCCCACAGGGACACACAGTAGCACTGTTCATGTGATACCTCCCTTGCTGTTTGGGTGACACGTAGTCATGGTACCACCACAGCAGCGGTACTGTGTAGACATGCTGTTGACACCCGCCTCTGCTGTCCACAGGACACTACCATGGGGAGGTGACACTACTGTGTACACTGCACATGTGTTTACACATGGACCTGCCAGACTTCATTGTTGCCCACGGTGCACCTGCTACAGATCCTTTGGGCATGGTTACTTGGTGTCCCTTCCATTTCGGCTGGCTATAATGCTACTACTCTGTCCCATACCTATACGCCATATGTATCCTGTTATTGTACATACCAATAGGCGATACCTCTGTTATGCATGATATGCCTGTGATACTGTGTATAATGTCTGTCATATCCACCCTGACAGCTTTACATTACACCTAGTTGACATAGTATCCCCTACTGCAGGGCATACATGCACGTCGGCCGCACATTACGTATTACATTGACGGTATATGCCCATACACATGCGTGCTGTGACAGTATACATACATGTCCTATCCCCTGCTATGGCACTTCCTTGTTGGACATCCACTGCCTGCATCGGCGTGTGGTCTGGCATTGTTCTCTCTAATGCCCCCCTGTGGCAGCCCTTGTGGTGTCTCGGCTGTGTACATGATGTCCCACTGCTGTGCACACGGTGTCCACAGTCGTTGGTATGCTCAGCAGGATAGCACTACATAACCACCTTTCCCCACTCTTTGCATTATGGACAAGTGTCATTAATTACAAACACCATTCCCATACAGTACAGCTTCATCATACACATCTTGCGTTACACAACCGTACATATCGTGTGTTCTACATACCTTGTCGGTGTTTCGTTCCGTGTTTCGTTCCGTGTATCGGTTTTCCTTTTTATTTCGCTTTCGGTTGTACACTGCTGGTTCGGTATAAGCATACAGTTTGAATATCCTGAGAGTTATCCTTATATCCGTCGATACCTGCAACATGTGGGTTCATCCCACCAATTGCTGTTCCTCAGTGAGTAATTATGTGCATATCACCTGTGCATCTACTTCATTCGGAAATTACGCATCGTAACTGGGGTATGATTGGATTCCTCACCTGGGCATTGGCTATTTGCCCTACCTTCGTGGAGATGGTCTGTATTGTGTTATGTTATGTGTAACTGCAGCCACTATGTGTGGCGACAGGTATATTTCGCAGTGATGTTAGCCATGGATTGTGTGTGTAGGGTATAGTACTTGGTTCGACATGTGAGTGTCCCTGTCCTGACAATGTCTGTTGATGGCGTATTGCATTCGGATGTGTAACATGGCTGTTGTATTCCTTTAAACAACGCATGCAAGTATGCATCCGCCTTTGATTGTGTTTCCCACGCGAGATGTTGTGGTTATGCAGATGTCATTGACTGCCTGTATGTTTGTGCTGCTTTTATGGTTTGTATTCCTTTAATATGTATGGTGGGGGATATCGGTGGTTGTAGGTGACGGATACAGGTTGTGGGCCTTGCATCTCTACATACACAGTATAGTTGTCTGTGTGCGCCATCCCTACCTGGAGAGTTGACAGTTAATTGTCTGTTGGTATGGGATTGTAGGTTGTGTTGTTGTCATGTGGTGTCGGTATCGCCTGCGGGTGTGCTTGATGCATGTATTCCTCCATCACATTTGTGGTATATCAGCGGTTGTGTGTACGTGACGACTATCCCTTGTCATTCTGTCCCAGATATTTAAAGTCACTGTGGTCCTGTTGTTGGGATGGCCTGTTTGCCAGTGGTTGCCACCTATCCAGATGGGGATTGCTTGTTTGACACTTGTAGAACACACAGCGGTGTTTACGGGCCGATACGTGGCCACGGTCAATACTGGGGTAGCACATGCGTATTTCCACGGTACATACCTATTGCTGTGTGACTTTGCCGACGTATCTTTTTGCAATTAACATATCGGTGTCATACATATGGGCATGAGTATTACATACGTCCTTTCCATTTCCTATGGGGTATATTCCTGTGCTACAATCTGGGACATTGTCACTTTGTATCGTTCTACGTCACAACACGCCTAGCCAGGGTGGGGCTCTCACTACTACTTTGGGACTACTGGTGTACATATGCCTGTGGCTAGTGTACCATATGCCTACACATATTATTCCACTCTGCCTCTAACATGGCACGAACATACACATGTTACGGAGACACACACATTACACTCAAACAGCAACACACACGGCACCCTCACCGCACACATACACATACTACGGCACTCACGGGGACGGTTACACACAGTACCTGCATGGGCCGCGACATCAGCGGTGGTGTCTACCTCTCCCCTCATATCATCATACTATTACCCGCGCATGTACTGTTACAGTACTGTGGTCTGGCGATCTTTCCACCTCGCGGTTATGCATTTCAGTATGTTGCCTGTTCCATGGTTGGCGGTATCCTCTTCTGTTGAACCTCCCGGATGCTCAGGTTGTCGTTTCACTATGTATACTATGTACAGATATCGCGTGTTACATCTCAGTCACCTTACATCCCTCTGATTCCCTGTCTTAACTGTAGTACTTATATGTATATGTGTACATATATTTCTATATATGTAATTATATCTATCTACATATATGTATATACACATATATATATGTTTATATGTATACACCTTGTGGTGAACGTGGCAGCATACAGCAACGCCGTCTGCTGTAGGACCCGCGTACTGTTCGGGTGTTGGCGTTCCATGCTCCACTGGCTGTTGGGTGTACAGTGTTTGGGGGCTGCCTATGTTGGAGTCACACATGGGGCCACCCATACGGTACACTTTATGGGTGGTCATGTTTGTGTGACGTCCATTTCACTGTGTGTGCAGGTAGGGAGGTCTCAGTCCATGGGGCCTACGCTGTCAGAGTATGTGCTATACGTTCCCTCTTTGCCAGGGCATAGGCATATTGGGTACGCCTCCGTCTGCCTACTGGGGCTGGCACAGTGTGTTCCTGGTCCTGAACCCTCTGTGCCTGGACTGGCCTTGGCAGTTGTGGTGGGCTTTGTGGCCCTTCACCGTTATGTCCCTGCAGCAGCTGCTTCCGCAGGATCATATTATGTAGCATGGCACATACTATGAATATGTGGGCACATGTGCCTGGAGAGTACTGCAGGGCTCCACCGGATGTATCCAAGCACTGGAACCATGATTTCAGCATCCCGAACACACGCTCTATGATTATTCTGGTTTGTGCGTGTGCCTCATTATGGCGTTCTTGCATGCGTGTGTGTGCATTTCTGATGGGAGTCATCATCCACGTCTCCAGTGCATAGCCAGCATCCCCCATGAGGTGGCCTTGTGGGATGTCCCCCCTGGCGAATACCTGGTACAGCTGTGAGGCATGCCAGATATGGGAGTCGTGGTAGCTTCCGGGGCTGCCAGCACAGACATCCATGATAATGCGCTGAGCATTGCACACGACCTGGCAATAGATGGAGGGGAATCCCTTGCAGTTTATGCAGCGTCTACCCTGTTCCCCAGGTGGTGACTTGATTTGTATGTGCGTACAGTCTATTGCACCCAGTACCTCCGGGTATTGTGCCACACGGTGGACGTGGCGCATATTGCTAGCCAAATCCTCCTGAGATCTGGGGAAGTATATATGCTCATTGGCATGTGGTAACATGGCATCCAGAAACTCGTGTAGTGCCCTGGATGCTGATGCCTGTGAGATGCCCATTATATCCCCAGTTGGCCTTTGAAAGGTACCTGTGGCCAGTATTCGCAAGCTTACACATACCTTTGTGTCCACTGGGATGGGTTCCCCTCTGTTGTTTCTTGTTCTCAGGCATGGCCGGCACAGCTCCACTATTTGCTGTAACGTGTCCCTATCCACCCTGTAACGCTCTACTATCTCCAGGTCTTGTAGCCCCTGGTAGGTTACCCTTGGTCTGAACACTCTCCTTCTCCTCCGAGGCCTACGGTAGTTGTCGTCACCCTCCTCCACAACACCGTCTGTCTCTAACACATGCTGATGGATCACGGCCACGGCAGCACCCAACATGTACATTTTAAAAGTTCCCCGTGTGTTTACACCTATGGTGCGGTGTTTGGGAATACACGGCTGTGTGTTGTGTGCATTCACACTTTATACTATTGTGCTGTGCACCCGGTGATGTCATAGGGTGTGTCTGTACGGCCGTATCTGGGGGTTATCTTCCATGTTTTACCGTTGGCACTGCAACGCTGTTGCCTTTGGTGTTGCATTACTCTTGCCTGCAATGGATTACCTTTCGACCTTCCCTTACTATTTCTGCACGTTGCACCTACTATTTCCTGGCATGCATCCTTCAGAGCCCTGTCATGTGTAGTTTCTTGGACATGGCATATCGTGCGTTTTGTGTGCCGCCGCAGTTGTGATGCCTGTCTGCTTGGCTCTGCTGTGTCAGGTCTTCACTCTTTGCAATCTGCTACCTCCCCTACTTTCTTTGCATTCATATGCCTCCCCTATCCTGTTTTGCAGGTTTCTGCATGCAGAGTTGTCAGCTGCTGCCGATTGGCCTTCGTGGGTTGATTAGTGTTGATTGCTCATTATTACTCCAATTACACTTCTTCCGCATTTCCTCATATTCTCAACATCACCTTCCTGTTTCCGATGTTGTTTGCGGGGCGAGCGTCACATGACTGGGTTAAGGGAACGTAGTCATCCTCGTGCACATGCACCTCTGCGCGCATTGTGGGCTCTCAGCTCAACTATTGCCCCACACGCCGGTCCTGCAGCTGTGATGTGCAATGTACAGCCCAGGTTTGCTGAGCTCCAATGTGCTTCCTCCTACAGTGGCACATCCCTCTGCAGGTGACATGTATTAACTCTGAGCTACTCCTCGGTGTATTACCGCTGCGCCATTTGGTACAGCCTTACGCCGGCGGGGGTTTTGCGATTCAGTATTATCTGCCTCATTTGCATGGCATTGACTACTAATTCATAGTTACCATGCCGAACACTGCCGCGAGTCCTTGGCAACCCTTGCACCGTGGTTGTGGCTTTCCATGCATACCATGGTGTATTATGGCTGTGAAGCTGCTGTGTATTACGCTGCTGTTTTATAACATTGTCATATTATTTCATTGTTTTGCACCTTCCGCAAACATGTCCTGGGGTTCTGCTGTGAGTTTCTGTGGACATACCATTTATGTTATTTTTTACATGTTGTGCATGTTTTCTTTTGACATTCTCTGTGTATTTCGCCATTGGCATATGGTAACAGTGTGATACCTGAGACTGACAGTCTTCCGTTACTCCTATGTTATGTTTGGGAAAATGTAAACCGTTTTTTTGTTGGTTTACATTGCCGTGGCCTTATTGTACGCCTGCGCCACTTCGTGGATCGCTATATGCCTTCATTTGCATGGTGCAACACCGCACATGGGGTGTTTTGCATACCTATACCGGGGGCGGCGCAGATCCGGCACACGCGGGTAGTGCACGTAGAATTGGATCGTACCTGAATCGCTCGGCGGACATATTTGGCATTGTGATGCCTACGCTATGCATGCGCCTGGCGCAAGGTTCATGAATCCCGGGGAAAGTTTTACTGTTATGCAATGATGTTTTACTTGATGGCTACCTGCAGTTGCTTACAGAAGCACTTCACTTTTCTTTTTAATTCAAATTTGAACATAACCAGCACAGTACTTTACCATTTCAAATTACAAGTAGTTAAATGTAAGAACTGAAAAAGGCAGCAGCAATAAATGTTTTCTTTATATTTTTTGTCACATGTTCTGTACCATTTTTCTGTCATATAGGAGCTGTAAAACTGTTGGTACAATTATATTGGTGTCAGTTTTTACCAGTATTTGAATGTGACAAATTGTGGTAATTACATGAAGTGAATCACCCTTTAACTGATGTAAAGGTCATATAGCAGTGCTAGTGCTAAATATCTAACTACCCCCACATTATCTTTTATAACAAAATATGTTGACTTCAAATTCTCCTTACACTGAAGGTTATATGTACTTTTAATTGAGCCTTTTGATATTACAAAACATTTGGAACCCAGTTGCGATAATACGTAAGTACTATCTTGAGCTTTTACAACATTCTAAACTGAACTGCCTTTCTTTAATAATCAGTACAGCTTGAGTTTAAACTAATAAAAAGATTTATAATTTGATTCTGGTATTAACAGAAAAATAGCAAAAGTGAAAATGAATATTAATGAGTACATCTGCATACTACATATGCAAATTGTTTATAGCAATGGTATGATAACAGTGATACTATATTTTTGAAAGAAAGAAAGAAACGTAAATTACTGTGAAAAGGTATGTTTACTGTATTTTTGAAGAAAATAAATGTAAACTACTGTGAAAAAGTATGTTTCAACCTGACAAAATATGGTAAAAATGCTAAGTAAACGTGTTTAACACATTAAATAACTGATATATACCTATGGACTAAACTTTATGTATGCAAATAATATATACTAAAATGAGAAAGAAGACTTACATAGGGCAGAGTTTACCAAACAATATCTAAAATATACAGCCCTTAATCTGATGAATAGTTTGCAAAGCTATATTGTATTTAAGTGATTATTTGAATGAATAATATTTATAGTTAAGATCTGTATTTTTTAGTCCTCACATTAAATGGATATCAATGTCACACTGTTGTTGTCTTTTGGCTTTTCCCGGTTAGGGGTCGTCACAGCGGAACTCTGGTTTGCTAATGATTGGCAGTAGATTTTCACGAACACCAAGGTGCCAGCTCGATGTTCAACCTTCAAAGAAGGCACGCCCATTTACACCTGTCTTTCGGACACCCACCCAAATGTGGGGAGGACATGCAGACTCCACACAGAAGGCACTCCCTGCTCTCCAGCCGAGAATTGAATGGGAGAACCTCTTGCTGTGAGGCAACAATGCTACCCCTGCACCACAGCAGAAGATATAAATTTCACAATGAAGTCCAAAAAGATATAGTGTGATGTTTGTATATCTGTATTACTTGTTTGACTAAAAGTAAACCTTATTTAAATAAATTTACTAGTCTATCGCATTAATACTCCATGTTAGAACAGTCTATCAACGTCTCTCTGATTATCTTTTTAAGCTTAATTTGACTTCAGTCCACTTACTCCTGAACATTGCCAATCTTTTTAGATTTAAGAAAAGAAAGGACATCTTCTAAAGAGTCAAAAATACTTGTCCCTTCTAGGAAGTGATTCTTAATCTTACTGGAATGAAATATGACACTTAATACCACATTTTAGGGACTTAACTAGAGGAAAGTATGCTTTTTACATTATTTTCTGCAAATAGTCATTATCAAATCTAATAACAGAGTTGCCAATTTTTAAAGGGAGATTTGCCCAGGCAATTTTGATAACAAGTTATTTAGCTAGATGTGAGATGAATTTAACAACTGTAGACCTAGGCTGGGCTCCTTCCTTGGCTGGAGGTTATGTGAGAGATCTATGGTTCTCTCTATACTATACTATACAACAAACTCTCCTGAAGGTTTAACATTTTTTTGGAATCCAGCTGGAGAGGATATTAACTATACAGTCTCCTTAAATTTTCTCAGGCACACCAAATATTCTCACCTTATTTCATCTCACCCATTTTCTAAGTCAGCCATTTTATCCAGTAGCTAATTCTTTTGTTTTACCAAGAATCCATTGTGGTTTTCTCGCTCATGCAGTCTTCCTTTGATGTCCTATAACCTTGTTTCTGTACTGTATATGAGCATTTTGTTGTTGGATCATAAGATTTAAGAATTTCAAACTGGTCTCTTGTACGTAGGCTGTCTATTTTCCATATTATCTGTTTTAAAATACAAAAAAAAAATCTAGCAAAGCTAGAATTTCCACTGTGTGATACCTTAAACCTCTTGACTCAGAGGCAACATGGGATGAAAAAGACTTAAAAGTAAAAGTAAAAGAAAAAAGTTATGGACATTCAGAATTGCCATTTAACTGAGACACCTGATATCTTTAAAGGGTAATTTACATATATCCCATGTTGCCTCTGATTCAAGAAATTTAAGGTATCACACAGTGGAAATTCTAGGTTTGCTAGATTTTTCTTTTTGTGTTTTTAACCAATCGGTTTTCCTGTGTAACCTTTTTAAACATTGTTTTAGTTTTATATTGTTTTAAGGAACATTTTTATATATGTGATGATATCTTCTGGAAATCATTAAGAGGTAATTTATCATTTGTTAACACATCAAAAAGATCCATGGTTGATGCTAAAAAAGGAAAACTTAAACGATAGGAGCCAAAACTAAAAGATGCACATAATACTTATATAAAATTATTTCTGAACACTCACAGTAAGCGTAGAAAAACAAAATTGCTAAAATTTTATAATCTGGACTGTATACATCAATGGTTTAAGTCTAAGTACTGAAACAAAACAAAACAATAGCAAGAATCAAAATAAAAAAAAATGAATAAATTGGTAGTCTGCAAACAACAGTGAAATAATATTAGGCAAGACTCTGTCACAAATTGTGCAAAATACAATACTTTAAAGCTATTAAGATGTACAATAATATAAGTATCTGACTGCATTTCAGTAATTATACTAAAAAAAAAAGTTAGGATCCATAACAGCATAAAAATATCTTGCTGTAATATGCCAAAACCACAGCTAGAATCATAGATTACACATAGACTTCAACTCCAACTTGTAAAAAAGATATTCATAAAGTAAACTGAGATACTTTTCATATTCAGTAAACAGCTTGGCAGACTTATCGAATTACCATTTTCAGTTATAAACAGACTTCAGTGTACAAAGTACAAGATAAACAGATTCATAAATAGTGAACTGAGTAAAGTGTTGCTAACTTTCCTGTAGTGATATGCACAAAGGTGCAATAAAAAAAAAAAAAACAAGGGTATAACCAGGTAACATTTGGAACAAATCATTTTAGTTCACTACAAAGCAAACACAATATAGTAAAGATAGTAATACATTTTTTATATAAACATTGCTTTGTGTAACAGTATATTCAGCATTATACAAGGCAACAAAGGAAAATTGCATTAATGAAGCAGTGATATTGTGCAGTTCATACAAGTGACACATAAAGAATTGATTATAGATCATGTATCCTGTTTAAATGACCTAAGCAGAGTAGGAGATGTCCCACAAAGGTAAATTCTAGGAGGTTAAGTGAGCAACAGTGAGGAATGTCCTAATCAGAGCTACAATGAAAGGCAGATAACATTTTGTAATGATGTGCTTCTTTAGCTATAAAGTGTGCTAGGGTTTTAGTACATCTAAGGTTCTTGGAAGCTAAACTTGAAGTTGTGGGACTTGTCAAGAGAAGTCTCATCAGAAAGTAAACTAAAGCCATGACCACTTAAGGGTGATAACCCCTTGGAATTGGAGATACTTCAGATATGACCTCATACAGTGTATGCAGACTGAGAATACCTCAAAAAACATTGAGTATTTTAATAAAGGAACAACATATAAAACTGTTGTGGACTAATTTTCTGCAACATGACTGTGCCCTGTACCTCTCACCATGTGGAGCATTGTACCATCAGGATTTCCACATATTGAATATGCTTATTCCAGGGATGATATTCTTTTGAAATCTTAGTGCTTGGACTCCAGCAAAACCAAATGACCCCTTACCCTTCATCTGAGGAAGCATGATATTTTAGCTGCTGCATTTCGAGGTTTGAAGGTTTAGCTATCACCTCAAGTGGTTCAATTCTCATGCAGAGACACTTCACTGTAATTTTTTTTTTCTCTCACTGCATCTGTTTTTATATATGGGTGAACAGGTTTGTACGTTGGCAAGTAGCAGTTTGGTTTAAAATGAATGACTTAGTTTGCATCTTCTAGGAAACTTTCCAAATTCATAAATTAGCATAAGTCAAAATTTACACCTCTCTCCCTCCCTCTCTCTCTCAAATTATAAGTTGTGAAAAAAGATTTTGAAATACTTTACTTTTTTTCTTTGCATTCTTTTCCACTGCAGTTGCCATATGTATCAGGACAACCAGCTACACTTTATTAATCCAACTTCCTCAGTTGCTTGTGCTTTTAGTGGTATCACCCTAGTACTACTTTGCTAGAAAAGGGCACCACATGAAGGAGACTCATAGGTATAGTTGGGTTTGAAGCCTTACTCCAACCACAGGTGAAAAGGTGATACATGTCATTATATTGCTAGCTGACTAGCTGATTATTAATTAGTCTATGTACTCTCCTTGTGTGCTTAGAATATTCCTGCCATATAAGTGCTATGGTATAAAGTGGTGTGGTTCCAACTGACATGGTGGTATCAACATGGCTTGCCTTCCCCTTGAAAGTAAGCATCTTATGGATACACCTGCTCTCCAGTGGTAACATAGACCATTCCTGTGGCCCTCAGCACACAATTCCTACCCTTCCCGCCAGAGGTAGGTTAGCGGGTAAAGCCTCTTCATGTCTTCTTCTATACATTTAGCTCTTACAGCACCAGGCTGCTATCCAAACCCAGGTTGTCTGGGTCATTGTCACAGCCTCATTTATTTACACCACAGAGGTGGCATTGTTTAATGCTACATTAATGATGTGATTGGTATATAGAAAGAATTGTTTTAACAACATAGCCTTGCTCGTATCAGCATCACATACTTCAGATATAGTGATCTTTTAGCCAGACTTTTACAAATGACATCTTCTTAGCTCAGAATAGTAAGTATATTGCTCAGGTGATAGTGCTGATTTCAAGATTTTTCAGTAACTTGCTTATTCTCCGGCTTGGCATTCAATTTCAAGGAAGTTGATTTTGTTTTCTTTTCTTCTGAGTCTTCTAAGCATTTGTGGAAATATTTTGTCCTTAATGTTCATGATTATTAATAAAACAGTGCTAAATTACATCTTCGTTATCCATGAAGTATTCAGACCCTCTTGCAATTGTGGTGGGAGTACCAGTATTTGTCAAAAGTATCATAACCTCACAATATATTCTTCAGGACATCACATCTGAACTTCTAGATGTCCAAATCACTAAAAATAAATTACCACTTTGCAGCTGGGTATAGATCACCATCTCTGCCCACTTTTGTGAATGATAGCTATCTTTACACATTTGCTGAAATCCCCACTAAATGCAACACTTTCTCGTGGGAGACTTCAAATATCCACATTGCCAGTAGTCAGCATGCCCAACACTTCCTGGACCTCATAAAAGCTAACACTCTTTTACCAATGGATAATCATCCTATTAGGGTTCAGAATATCCTTAGTCTTATCATCACAAATATGGCTACTTTTGAACATCTCTATTTTTAGAATATCTTATCATCCTGCCCTACTAAATCAGACCACAATTTCAGAACCTTTTCCTTTACAACTGGTAGCATATCCTCTTAAAATGCAGCTGTTATTACGGATGTTTCAAAAGCAAACCTTCTTCATTTGTTTGATGACCTAAGTAAATTCTGCAGTAATCCTTCTGTAATCGATCCCACTGGCTGCTACCTATGTGCCTGATTTCTACTATCATGTAAATAGTTGTATTGATAAGGCAATCCCTATCCACACCAAATATAACCTAAACTCTAAGAACAATCCCCTATGATGGAATAACCATATAAATCAATTATATAACAAGCGAACGGAATCACTTAATATTTGGAAGAGGTTTCATTCTACCTACCTTAAAATATCACAAAAAAAAAACAAAGCAATAAAGAGGTTAACAAAATCATTGTAAAGCTCAAAGCTGAGTATGAAATCAAAATAGCCACTAAAACGAGAGCAACTATAATGTTTTTAACTTTGTCATGAAGTTAAGAAATAGCAGCTAAGAATGTTGGGAGTTAGTCCACAATAATGCTACATACTCTCACTCAGGATAAATAGCTAATATACTAGCAGAGACATTTAGTGCAAACTTTACTCTACCCACAGTTATAAGTAGTCGACAGATTCCACAGTGTCACCCACCCCCTTTAAATACTGTGGAACAAGTTTTCCTAGCACTCCCAAAAGTTAAGAACATCTCACCCATGGTCCCTAATAATGGTGCCTTATAATATACCAGATTACTAGATTATCATTGCCTGATATGTCCTATCTGAATCCATACTTATCTTCTTTAATCTAAGCCTCACCTCTTGTTATGTTCCCAAAGCATGGAAAACAGCTGTTGTTATGCTATTAGAAAAGGGTAGTTGAGCTATGGACCCTGGTAACCAAATAACTTTTAGTCTAACCAATGTCATATGAAAAGCTATGAAGCATATTATCTCAGTCCACATTAATCTGGACATTGAACTTTTCTTAACCTTAGAGTCTGATCAATGTGACTTTGTCATAAAAGGTCTTGCCTCTTTAACCTCATTAATTTGAAAAAGTAACCACAACAGTGTTGAGAGGCTATGTAATACATAGAGCATATCTGGACCCAGCTAAGACCTTTGACAGTATTCCCCATGTAGGTGTTATTCACAGACCTGTAAATCTGAATATAGGTTCATATAGTCATAGGTGATTACTAGAGAAACAGCACAAGGAAGACTTTTTAAGCATAGCCACATTTTCCCATTTGTAAATGACAGGAGAAATTGGCCAGTGGCATCTAGCTGGTTTAGATAGCAGAGCATTTACCAGCTACCTTTGCCTAACAGGGACATAAGTGCCAGTCTGTGGATACATTTCAGATTCCCCATCTACTGATCCAGGCTGCAGGGAAGAAGTCTAGTTCACATGGATAGAAAGCCTGGTCTGGAATAATGGTAGTGTCTGAGACAGGGACCTGTCCCTACCACATGTTCTATTTATGTTGCAAATGAGGTTTAAGACCTTCAGTCAGATATTACTAATGCTGCTAGGCTTTCATATGTACCGTAAGTCCATCAGGGTACTGGATCAGATAATGCCTTCTAAGACAGGCATACATCACCTCTCAGTAGTCTGTAGGAGACTAAGCATAAAGATAATGCTTAGACCCAGCCTGCATATTCCACATTGTTAATACATTATATTCTTTTAGTGAGGAACCACTGTGGGCATTACATTTGTTGAATATGCCTGGTCAGGTACATATTGAAACTGGAGAATTGCACTTAATGATTAGTGTAATGAGGACTGAGTACAGTGGGCAAAGGCGGCCTTGGACCTGGATGCCATACTCTTGCTGATAAGTTGCTAAATATAGAATAATTTTCTTACAAAAGTAAACATATGATTGGCAAAGGTGAATTCTCTGTTCACATATTTTTCCCAAGTCCCTAATCACTAAATATACTCTTAGGGATGTATTGTTAATGCAGTAATTTCTTGGGATGGCTGACTTTCCAAAGGGTACTACTATCCTTTTTTGGCTTTGGTTATAGATTGTGACTCTGGCAAGAATTATTAGTTTGTGACAAGCCCTTTTAGAGGATATTAGTTGTCCTTGAGGAATTCTGTTATTGCTCCAAGTCTGTAGTCATCCACTAACTTGGTCAACCAGATATGTTTGATATTAGCTTTGACTTCCATAAAATAGATGCCAAAAAGGAGTGGCCCTAGCACCAAGTCCAGAGGGACTCTGCTAGTGACTGAGCTTTTTATGGAGGTAATGTCCCCTAAAATCCCCTATCATGACTTCCATTGTCCTACCTGTTAGCCATTCATCTATCCAAGGACAATGTGTGAATGGGGAACAGTGTTGAATGCTTTGGCAAGGCCAAGATAGACAGTATGTACCATTTTACCCTCATCCATAGTTTTGGTGACTTTCTTAAAATAACTAGGTTGAGTAGACACAAGTTGCCTTTAATGAGACCAAACTGTGTTGGATCCAATGTCTGAAGGTTTCCTATATCAATATTTATCATATGCATGATAATTCTTTCCATGACTTTACATACTAGTCATGGGCATTCAGAATCACCAATGAACTGAAGCACATGATATTTATTAGGATCATTTGCATATATCCCATGTGCCTCTGATACAAGAGGTTTGGGCGGTCACTCAGTGGAAGTTCTGGCTTTGCTGAAGTTTTCATTTTGTTTTTACTGACTGTTTTTTCAATGACCTTCTCACTCATTGTTTTAGTTTGTTGTTTGGGATATTTTTGCAGTGACCCTAATGATAATGGACATCGGCTGGGCATAACAGCCCTGTGCTTCTAATCCTTAGTGAAACACTCTGCTTGTGCTGATGAGGTCATAACAAGGCTGAAATAGGCATATCCACAGCTAGAGGGGTTTGGCTTTATTGGCCTGAAATAGTCCAGTAAAACAACGAAACAAGTCAGGGGTATTCAGAATCGCCAACGAGCTGAAGCACCTGATGTTCATTAGGATCATTTGCATATTTCCCATGTGCCTCTGATACAAGAGGTTTGGGAAGCCACTCAGTGGAAGTTCTGGATTTGCTGGAGTTTTCATTTTGTTTTTATTGACTGTTTTTTCAGTGACCTTCTCACTAATTGTTTTAGTTTGTTGTTTGTAATAATTTTGCAGTGACCCTAATGATAATGGACATCATCTTGGTATAACAGCCCTGTGTTTCTAATCCTTAGTGAAACACTCTGCTTGTGCTGTGCTGATGAGGTCATAGCACTGCTGAAATATGCATATCCACAGCTAGTGGGGTTTGGCTTTGTTGCCCTGAAATTGTCCAGTAAAATGATGAAACAAGTCATGGGCATTCAGAATAACCAATGAGCTGAAGCACCTGATGTTCATTAGGATCATTTGCATATATCCCATGTGCCTCTGATACAAGAGGTTTGGGTAGTCACTCAGTGGAAGTTATGGCTTTGCTGGAGTTTTCATTTTGTTTTTACTGACTGGCTTTACATATGAAAATAGTCATAATTATGGGTCTGTAGTTACCTGGAGCCAGTTCATTTAGGTACAGTATAGGTGTCCTGAGTCACAGAAGTAGTTCTATAGGACATGATGAATGAGTATGGGACTTTGATTATGGAGAGAAGCTCAAGTGTCTCATACTGCTTGACCAGTCTAGTGGTAAGACTGCTTTTGATGAATAACGAGACAACCTCCACCTTTTGTCCCTCCCTGTGCAGTGGCTCATCTAAATGTATAGAAAGCATTATAGCCTTGTATTGCTGGGGTGCTCTCCATGGCTTTAAACCATGTCTCCATAATTACACAGATGTCTACATTGACAAGGGAGAGGAAAGGCTGTGGGGAGTGGATTTTTTTTTGTTAAAACCTTTGAGATTAAACAGTAATACCTTTATATTATTCTGGGCTGGTTTTGCTATGTTGGGAAGGTTATCAGGCTGGCATTGCCTAAAAATGCACTATGGGAGTGTACAATGTTTTAGTCAATATTAGAAAGCCTAATGGGGATAATTGCAGACCACCAGTGGCAAAGCATTGTGGTATGTCAACCATATCCTCAAAAGGTGACAAATATTGTACCTCTTATGAATGACAACAAAAACTAAGACAACTGTTAATTACTGTTAATTGTTAAATATTATTGCTAATATTGCAACATAATCCTCACAAAAGGTAGACTGCTGCTCACTGCTAGCCTTATACCAGCCTGGGATTCGTAGTTCAAGAATTCCAATGTGTCTCTTCATATAAGCCAAAGAAGTATGTCTCAGGTCATTTACACCCACATGTACAATGACAGAATCACCTGTACTTGTGGTGGTTCAGTGGCATGAAAGTGTGTGTGATCTGGCATATCATGGCTCCTAATAGGCAAATGACTGTGGCCCTCTTCTTGCACATCTTAGTGAGATGACTAGAACTGTTGGTTATGTGGTGGTTTATATTAAGGGCTTATGAGCTGGGACACCATGACTTGATGTTACGTGTCATGGTGAATGTTGCTTTGGTAGAATGTCTGGGGGTTGCTGAGGATCCCTATTGTTATAACTGGATCTAGGAGGCCTTTGATGTTTGGGAAGACTACTTTTAAGATCCTCAGCATATGTGGATTTATGTGTTCAGTCTTTAGAGTGAGTGGTAGGTAGAATGTGGCAATTTATGTTTCTGACAACCTGTTAGGTGATTGTAGCTGCAGTATGTGAGACCCTTGCCTCCATTGCTAATGAATAATTACATTCTCATACATTGTATCCAGCTGTTTTAGAATTAGATGGTTTTCAGTAAACAAAAGACAACTGCTAAATTGTCACAGGATGCCCCTTTCCATCAAGCTGACTGCAGAGACAGGAGAAAAGCTACTTAACCATGGTTTCAGTTCTTTACTCTGTGGATTTAAAGGGAGTTTGTACTAGGGGATCTAGAATGAGTTAACTTGGGTCATATTTGATTGAACCCACAATGTTTAAGACAAGGCTGTTAGAGGAATACTCCTCTATGCTCACCTCAGTACTGGACAATATAGGGGTTTACAGCAGGTTTGCTTGGGTGCTACTTGGAGAAGACTACATTCTTAGTGTAATCTCACAGAGCAATGCTCCTCTATTTGCAAACCAAGCACTCAGGAAACATCCATGGTTGCTGTTTAAGACAAAAGATTGATTCTAAATGCCTGCATATGTATATAGGGCACTTCCTACCTCCACTGCATGATGAGCAGTTTTACACAACGCAAGCAACAAATTAATACAGACATGGAAAATCAACACACAAGCACAATAGCCAACTGGACAATCACAACAGCAATATATTCTAAGGTTTTCTCAGTGATTCCCAAGCTCAGAAAGGACCAGGCTACTCTCTGTTCCCATTATAGTGCAGACCTAACTTTTCTAACTGTGAAATCACTAAATTGGAGCCCAAAATGCAGTAACTCAGCAATCAAAAGTGCAGAAATCCAGCAGTTAATACAATTAAATTACAACACTTTAAAGTATGACAAAGTGTAGAAATAAAGTAAATAATTTAGAAATATAACAACAGCACTTTGAAATCTTCTTCTTCTTCTTTCGGCTTTTCTCAGTTAGTGGTTGCCACAGCGGAACTTCAGTCCGCTAATGATTGGCAGTAGATTTTTATGGTGCTGAGGTGCCAGCCCGACACCCAACCTTCAACAAAGGCATTAACAACAGCAGTTTGAAATAATAAGAAAAAATGCAATTCAGCAATATAGGGTGCCTGGAATGAAGCAAGTACACTCAAATCCCAATGGCATTGTTACCAAGCATTGTTAAGCTCAGTGTATTTGAGTCCAACTTTATACAGATACATAATATGTATAAAAACAGTGAAAATCAACAAACAAGGAAAATAGTCAACTGGCCAATCACAACGTCACACTAAGATTTTTTCAGTGATTCTCAAACTCAGAAGAGACCAAGCTACTCTTAGCTCCCACTAGAGTGCAGATGTAAGTTTTCTCATTGTAAACTCACCAAAAAAAAAAAAAAAAAAAAAAAAAGGCACACAATGTGCAGAAACTCAGCAATTATGACAGTAAAACTCAAGCCAACATTTTGAAATAAATGCAAATGTGCAGAAACCCAGCTGTTAATACAATGAAATTACAACAGCACTTTATGAAAAAGTACAGAAAATCAGTACATAATGCAGAAACATCAGAGCAGCTCTTTGCAATAACAAGAAAAAATGTAATTCAGCAACATAGCAAACTCATCTCACTTGGATAGAGCTGTATCAGCAGGTACACTCAAATATCAATAGTGTGGCTTTGTGTAAATCAGTCAGTCTTTTACAAGCATTGGAGCTTAATACAAGCACATAAAATCAACAAACAAGCAACACAGCCCATTGACTAATCATGTCAACACACTCTAAGGTTTCCTAAATGATCTTCAAGCTCAGAAGAGACCAGGCTGCTCATCCATCCCATCAAAGTACAGACCTAACTTTTCTAACTGTAAAATCACAAATAAAGCCCAAAGTGCAGGAGCACAGCAATGGCAACAGTAAAATGCAATAAAACTCTTTGGAATAAATGCAAAAGTGAAAGTGCAAAAAGCCAGCAGCTAATACAGTGAAATTACAACAGCACTTTAAAGTTTGAAAAACTGCATAAAATCAATACACAGTGAAGAAATATAACAGTACCACATTGATATAACAAGATAAAATGATATTCACCATATGTGGAGTACTTATCTATCTTGGAAGGAGATGACCTGAAGAAGCTACACTCAAAATCCAATGGTGTGGCTGCAAAATGAGCTTACCAATATTTATTCTGTGTGGTGGAGAGCTTATTGGTTCTCTGACAAAACCCGTATGATTAGAGTGACAAGTACCACTTCTGAAAGCAAAATACTACCAGTGGCATTGCATGATCAAGTTTTAGGCCCATCTTATTTGCTATATATGTTTTGGACCTTGAGGCCAACATTTATGGCTTATGGTTATCAATGCTTGCAGATTATTGTAAATTCTGTGTTTTTATTTGATCTGTTGCTGATTTACAATTGCTCAAACACTGGTTACAATTGCTGCAAAGGCAATGGCCTCAAACTAAATGTGAAAAAAAATATGTAGCAGATTTGATTTTTGTGAACAAAACATTATCACATCCCATATAGGTGACACATCTTTCCAGACATTGTCTTAAGGGGTCTAGGGACTCTAGTTAATAATTCCTTATTGTTTGTTCATCATAACTCTACAGTAGTTTGGAAAGCCTTCCACCCGGCTCATCTAATTTCCAAAGGTATCTCCAGTAGATGAGAAGAAGTCTTAATTTACTTTACTTATATCTCATTTGACCCATTATTGAATATAATGCACTTTTTGCATGCATTTGTATAAATATATCATTCAGTTTGACAGACCTCAGAGATTCATTACTAAAGAGATTAGTGGCCTTAAAAAATGTATTCATACAGAATGGCAGCTCTCTACTTGGTCTTTTCTAGACTCCTTCATGGAGATCTGTGTTTAGCCCTTTGAACCAAGAAAAATGCAATCCTCTTTGACCTCCTATTTCTTCACTGAACAAGTGTTACCTCAAATACCCAGTTAAAGGAACAAAACCTTCATTAACAGAATAAGCAAGACATATTAGCATGATAGATTCAAATGCCAGTGTATCTCTCAGCACTAGTACAAAATTCCACTGCATGAGACTGGAGGGGATGTCTGAGTAGGAGTTTTTGACATCACTTGTAATGGGTCTGTAGACTGAATACCAAACACTTACTTATGAATTTATGAACCTAAAGCTGTGGTCATTTTAACTAGTTAGTGTAAGCTTCTCTTAAGATAGCTTGTTATTTTAAGGGTGAGACTGCTTCATTTGTAGCTATTACCAGCGTTCTTAGTTCTGTAGGACTAGTTGGCCCTATCCACACTGATCATACATACATTAGGGAGCATTTGGGATCATTTGCAATGATTAAGGATATGAATAGCAACATAGTCAAAAGATGAGTTGTCACCCACACTACAGTGTGCATTCCTTCTCTGTCTGCGTCATACTTATGCCAGTGAGGATAATACAAAGCTGTGGCTGTGAGTCACTTGTCTAGTTAAGGCTAAATTCTTGAACATATTAAGTTCTTTAATCATTTAAGGCAATAGAAACAGTTTTAGAATCACTGGACACTAAGTTGATATTCAATGATGGTCAGAGATCACCAAATATTATTAGGCTGCCAAATGACGGTATAGAGAAAAGGCCACAAATGGTTTACTGTAACTACCCTCTGTCAACAATACTGACATTAACTACTTAGAAAATTAGGGTCTGCTATAAAACAACTAGACACTAGGCTGACACTTATCTTGTTTTCTTGGCTAATATAGTTGCACTCCATGATAATTATATGCTTTGGTCCATCACTGCCAAAGCTCTAATAATATCATTAACCAAAGTGATACTGAAATTTTATTTTTTCTGAGACTGAAGAGACTGTCAGAATTTGGGAGTCATACCTTCGAATCCCATCATGCAGTTGAGTTTTTTTGTTACAGATTTGTCTTTAAATGGGTAATTTTTAGACTTCAGTTGACGTATCTTACAAGAATGGCATAGGTCACATGCGGGGCAAGACATATAATGTGCAAACATTTCAAAAAGACAGTATCTTAGACTGATATGAAGGTACATTTGTTTGAGGGTGAATTGGTGTGAAAGGTTAGTTACATGAAAACACTGAGGAAGCAAAATGGATAGATAACGGATGGAGATGGAGAATAAGAACAGTAACCTATTGGGACCTGGCAGTGCTAGGCTATTCCCCCAATGCAGATGGCACAGTCAGTCATGAACAGACACTACAGAGCAAAGAGCCAGATGAAAGCAGAAAAGGAAACTGATACGAAAAAGGTGCTGCGGCCTTTTGTAAAGCCAAAGTCAAAATTAAGAAACCATCTGTGAAACAACAGAACATCCCAAAGCAAGAAATACATCAAAGGTAGCAGGCAGCTCCTTGCTTTGAATTATTTCATTGCAGAAACAAGCTGACTAAGCACTTTTAACATCTGAACAACTCCAAATGTTTTTAAAAACTTGAAAAGTATCAATTGTCAAGCCTTTCTGCAGGCTAAAGTAAAGGCTACAATGTATTTCTAGACTTTAATTGCTAGTTGGATTAAGAAATGTTTACCAAGTTTTTCTACTATACTAGATTCACAACCTAGTCTTTACTTGAAATAAGATACTTCCAGCTTAGATACTGACTAATCAAAAACCCTTTGTATTTCTGTTCTGAGGCGAGTGCTTAACAGAGTAAAATATACTGTTCTTTACATTTGTAAAGATGTGGTAAATTTATAAATGATGTACATTAATACAATCAGTTTTTCCGGACTACAGTTATTTATAATAGGCTAGCAGGCAAACATATGTGCTATGAATGACACAACAGAAAATTTCTAAGAATTAATGCATTTAAATGTACTCCTCAAATCACTAGTTACATAACATATACTTATGATTTTGGAATTGTGTCACACCATGGCCAGCACTTGTGACAAAGTTTATGCCTAGCTTAAGAATGCATGCATGCCCCTTAATCAGTAAATATGAAAATCACAGCAGTGGCCTTTAAAATTCATAGCAGATAGAAAGAGGAGCAATTTGTTTGTTTTTGAAAATATAATTTCTTCTTATGGGAGGCCCTATGTCGTTAGTGACAACAAATCTTTTCACAGGTGTAGTTCCATCATTTAATCATTTATGTAAACGTGAGTATGTCTGACTTTAAGAAGTTAATCAGTAAATTTAGGAGATGCAAAATTAAATCTGAGGTCAAAAATTATAGTGCTGTGTATAAATCATAGCAGCAGAGAAGTAGGAATGCATGAATAACAACTGACATTTGGTGATTTATGAAATAAGTTTCACACTATGAACATTACTAATTAAAACAAAATGAGCCTTTTGCTCATAGGTTCATAGGTTGGTACTAGGCTATTGGCCCTAGGGCCTATACAGCCTAGCCATAACAATTCCCTGGATATTTCTTCCCACAATATTTACTTCCCTGGACCCCTGTCTAGCAGGGTGACTGACGTGATCCCCGGGGGGAATTTCCTATCTCCTATCCAATCGTCAAGGTTCCTTTTGAAGAGGGCTGAGAAGGCGCTCTGCTTGACATGTATGGGCAGTCTCTGGGTCAGGAACCTATCCCTCCAGCATGTTTTGTTCATTGTGATGACAAGGATTAGGTCCCTGAAGCGTGTGGCTCTGAGGGATTGGGATTTCTTTAAGTGGAGCATGTCCAACAGCTGAGGATTTGACATGGCCTTGTATGTTAAGCAGAGATCGCCTCTGAGTAGACGATATGCCACAGAGTATAGCTGGAGTTTTTTGAGTCATCAGACTTTTGGAGACCAACAATAGAAATCAATAACATTGTAAACAATTGTACTATCTTCTATATATATTACTTGCTATTTATGTTAAAATTGCCTTGGTATACTCAGCCTTATCTAATTATTTTTCTTGTTGTGTATTTTAATGTGCTTGTACTTTTGCTTACAGTGTATGACATTTGTAATCCAGTTCTTTTCCTGTATCCTGAGATTGAAACTGGTTATGTCTGTGCAATATTCTACCATGGCTAGCTAATCATTGCATGCATCCTCATGTTTTGATGTGTTATGGTGATTTGTGGCACTAGTGGGCTTCTTTGCTCTCTGGTATCAGACCTGATGATGAAGAAGGACATGATGTTTATGACCATGTGGCCAACTCAGAAATTCAGTAGAGTGGCCAAAGGTTCAGCAGGACATAGATTCCACCCCGCCACCTCCGTAGGTACAGTGATCCATGAGATAATCATACCTCTCAACTGTCCAGATTTTTGCAAAATGTCTACATTTTTACTTTATATTTCTTTCTGTGGTTTTCTGGCAAATCACTGGAATTGTCTGAGGATTAAAGTCACTAAATAATGGCATGCATTGGAGTTTCAAACTTTGTATACTTCAGAAAAATGCATGCTAAGACAAATCCTGTTATTTTATCAACTTTCTAAGTTTATAAGAACAATATTTAAAATCTGTTCCTATTTTTTTACCTTTGTCCCTCCATTATGTCAGCCTTTGTCCAGATTTCTTGGGCTAAGAGGTTGAGAGGTATGATTATAAGTAATAGTAGTAGTAGTACAAAGAAAGCAACCTAAAAGTCAATCCTTTTTGAAACATTCCCCAGTGAACATATTTATCCCTCATTTGTCCACCTGACAAACTTACATCTTGGAATATAGCTGCTAGGGTAGATTATTTCCAGATAAGTGTTTTGGCTACCAGTAGAGCTGATTGGGACTGTCTTGTTTATTTATTTCACTTAACATTTTATAGACACTGCAATGCAGTTATGAAAGTCAACTACTGTGTTTGCAAATAAGACCTTTAGGCCTCAGCATGGCATACAAGTCTCAAGAACTGTAAAATGAGAGAACACCCTAACCTTTAAGCCTGATTATCTATTACAGTGAGGAAACAAAGCCTAAACGTTAACATAAAAATGACTAGAAGTCCAGAATAAACAAAAATTTGTAGAGACCACTGATTAATAGAAAAATAGATAGGGATGAACTACTGAACACATTCCAAGGCATGCAGAACTACCTGTATATATGAAGCATATCTCATTGTCATCCTTCATTCATCTTGCTGCTTCAAGCCTTCCTTATTCTTGTATGCCACCTGTTTCATAGGTTCATAGCAGTTACTAGGCAGTGGTCCTAACAAGCCTAGCCATGTTAGTTCCAAGTATCCTCATTTGTTCTTTTTTGGGTAATTCGTAGAACGAATTTATCAAAAAGGCAGGTCTGTGATCAACACTGTGAGCACTGTACCCATCTAGTGCAAATTCCCTTCACTGATTGTTACTTGCTTTATTAATTAATCTTTCTTACATATCATGTATCATACACAATGTTGGCCTCCACTGACCAGCTTTGTTTAGTGCCAGAAATGCTCTATATACCAACTATTGGCCAACGTTTGCCATCTACATACCAAAATGTGGTGGTATGAACAATTCTTCCCCCATACCTTCATACCCTCTCTCCTTAAGGAAGTGTGCTTTGGAAAAAGGCATTTAAAATAATAAAACATCATTGGTCAGCCACCATTCTAAAGCAGTAAGTTAATTTATAAGGAGAGCTTTGTGAGAAATGGGAACACCTGCATGCAATCAGTTTACCATTTTCAACATAAAATCAAGAGCAAATCTATTCATTAAGCTGAAAAAGTGATGTGGATGTATTTCTATAGGTTGGACACTGACATTCTTAAATTATCACTGCTTCTACTAACTAATACTTCAGTAAAAAACTGCAAACTAATGCTCATTTCAGACAGCTAAAAAATAAGCAACATTGTGTGTGTGTGTGTGTGTGTGTGTGTGTGTGTGTGTGTGTGTGTGTGTGTGTGTGTGTGCACGTGTGTGTGTGCGTGTGTGTGTGGGTCTGTGACTATGTGTAAGTCTGTGTGTGTGTGTGTGTGTGTGTGTGTGTGTGTGTAAGTCTGTGTATGTGTGTGTGTGTGTGTGTGTGTGTGTGTGTGTGTGTGTGTGTGTGTGTGTGTGTGTGTGTGTGTGTGTGTGTGTGTGTGTGTGTGTGTGTGTGTGTGTGTCTATGTGTACATGTGCCTGTCTGTCTGTGGGTGTGTATCTGTATGTGTGAATGTATGTTTGCTTTTGTCTTTGTCTATGTTTGTTTTGGGTGTTTTTGTGCATGTCTGTCTCTCTGTCTGTCTGAGTTTACATGCATCTATGTTCTTCCTATAGCCAGTGTTTCAGATGTTGCAGAGTATCTTTACTGGCTGTGCATGTGTTGTGTGTATTTGTATGTGTGTGTGTTTATCTGTGATGAGTTTGTGTGTTTATGTGTCTGTGTACCCATGTGTGCCTGTATGTTACTTTGTAAAAGACTGTGTAAAACAAACAAAAGGGGAGATGACACTATATTTGAAACTAAGATCTCCTAATTCTGTATCTATTGAGACACAACCTGTATTAAAAGAATTGTTGCAAATGAACTATTTTACATTAAAATCTTAAACATAATATTTATTTTAATGATACAAAAAAAACATTAAAAAACATATAATCAAGTAGCCCATTTTCTAAGCACAATAATGCTTTCCTGTCTGGGTGTTATAGAAAAGTAATGAAATTCATATTGTGATTATTTTCCAGCAAAGTCTACCTTGTACTGCATTATTGCTTGGCTATATACCAACACAGGCCAACCCTTATACTTGAATAGCCTATCAAAACTAATTGCAATAATAAATACAAGGTTATAAGCCTCACACCCAGATTTAACCTTTTTAGTACTTGCATTCATCCTGTGGGCTATGATTACATGCATTGCAACATAAACTGGTGACTTTCATTCTCCTCAATGCAGAACCCTATATTATTAAAATAAGCCTAAATTCCATGTAAAACAAAACAAGGCATCAATTCATTCAACTAATTTCTGTGACAATACAGTTCAAACTCAAAGGAAAAATTGACAACCAGAATAAAACCTGAGTGACAACAAACACAGCTATGTAAAATAAACCCAAAAGCTTTTATTATAACTTAGTAAACGCTTTTGCATTGACTTCAATGCTTCATCAGACTTTTTCTAGTTAAGTTGCTTATTTATGCTCTGTCGTAAGCATTCTGGCCTTGCATTACAGCATGTTTAATATGTTCTGCATTATGTATTTGTGAATTGCTTTGTGCTTTGCACCTGAGTCATGGCTGAAAAAGGTCTATAGGCTAGCCAGACCACCCTGCTGACAAATGCAAATGAAAAAAAATAAATAAGAAAATCCCCAAAACCATGGAAAGAACAAGTTGCTTCACATTCCATAGATAGTGCTCCTTCAAACTGGGCAGATCTACAGCATTCATTAAAATCTGCCAGTACACTTCTGTTTAATAGTAAAGCTTCCCAGTCCCCACCCTACTGTACCTTTCTACACGCTTAAGTATTAACAATAAAAAATAAAAACTTTTTATAATCACTATACATAAAGGAGTGCATTCATAATATATTGGTGTTGTCACCCTGATACTTCTAAGTCATTCATATAAGCATTTGTTCAATCCATGCTTTATTTTACCAACATAAAATGAGGAGCAGTGTTAAAATACAGCAAAATAAACAATATAAATCAGCATTTGTCAGTTGCACTTATTTTTAGAACCAAGGCATAACAGACTGGTCAAGTATCCTATCACATGTCAGGAATTTATCACATGATCATTTAAAGTTGATGGGTGTGCTGTTTATTTTCATTCTGATGAAGTTCTTTCTACATGGAATGAACACGCTAAATAAATTGTGGTTTTGTTTACAATTTTTGCAGACTGGTGTCTTTTTGATTTTGTAAATAACAAAAACCTTGTATAGAGCTATTACAATGCTGTTTACTTATGTCTACATCTTTTTTTCATGATGTATTTTACTTGTGATTTCTTCAGGAATCCAGGCCTGTGCACCAACAATATCCATTAACATTTGCTCATCTTTTAAAGTTTTTTAACTATAGCATATTAACGTAGGAAATATCCAGAAACAGATATCTCTTGCAATGTTATATTGTGCTAAACTTTACTAATACAGTGGTTGTCTGAAGCTTGGTGAATTGAAGGCATTCCAAACTCAGAATCTAGTTAACCATGGTACAGCATCCTAAGCACTGATAGGAAACATAAGTCCACACTGGTATTTTTCACTATTTCAGTGTCTCCTGCTATCTTTTTGATGACGATTGTTTCTACTGTGCATATCACAAGTCTATTCTTTTTCAAGTAAGAGTAAACAAGAGCATTTTACTCTTCTTTTCCTGCATCTATGTTCTTCCTATATCCAATGTCTCAGTTGTCGCAGAGTATCTTTACTGGCTTACATGTACTGTGAAGTTTTGTTCATTGTATTAGGTAATCCAAACACTGACCAGAAGTTGTAAAAGGATCAGTTGTACAGCTCTATAAATTTTCTGGTCTTTTACAACTTATTTCTGTCATTCACAAACTAGTGAACGATATGGTTGTGACACTATTTTAGACTTGATTTTCACATTTGCTCCTAGTGATATCATATACACTAGTGTAACAATTAACACTTTCATTGGCCAGGGTTCCTGATGTTTCCAATCCGGCATTATAACAATGTCCATAAAGCACAATATTTTTATATTCAGAAAATATAACAAAATTCAGTCTTCAGTACTGAAATAATATTAAAGCTTCTTTGAAGAAACTGGATCTTGATGAGACATTAAAATATATCTATGACTTCTGAAGAACCTCCACAATATCATTCCACTTCAAATTTAAAGAATTTGAAATTTTAATTTTCCCTTGGGTAACCCCAAAATTAAAGCAATGATGTCACCCAAAGACCATATGCAAGTCGTTTTACCTAAAAATTAATTTATCTATTTAAATTAGGTTAGTGCGAAGCTAGAAATCAGATTAAGTTCTTCATATTCTTTAGTAAATGAAAGTACTTTTTAGATCCACAGCAAACATTAAAAAAAAACAAAAAAAAAAAACAGTAAAAGCTTTTAGGATAACATTGATCCACTCCTGAATTCCAGCCATATAGTTATATCCATTTTTTCAATTTAGCCACTAGATTCTCAACTAAAATATTTAGTTTGAAAAATTGTAACTAATGATTGTTTGACAAACCACTTTTTCATCATCTCACTCATGGTTTTCTGCTTTCATGCTTTAAACTCTTAGCACAAACATAGGCCACACCAGCCTTGTAACATGGATTAGTCCCAGTCAAGAATTTGCCCTCACCACTCACCACTCTCCATAATTCATGAAAGTTCCATTGTCCAGTCTTTACCAGCACTATGCAATGGCTTGATCAAAGAAAGACAACTGCCCACAATCTCACATGACAAAGCGTTCATTCACAGCAACTGCTGACTGCCCTTTAGTTTTCCCTTCAGAATTTTTAGAGACATGCATACATGTTATTCCTATTAATAATATCATATCTACTAATCAACATTGATTTAGACAAGATCGTGGCTCAGAGGCAATGTCGTAAGGTTGCTGGTTCACTATGCCTTGACCATTATAAGGCATTTGATACAGTCAACCATTCCCGCATTCTTTTAATTCTGGCTTCATATGGGTTTTAGCATTGTCTGTAATTGACTCAATAGAAAATTTGAAGGTAAGGCACAATCTATAGGATGGGATGATAAAGTTTCACTCCTCTCCAGTGATCCTTGGAGTTCCTCAAATTTCATCATCTAGCTCTTTCTGGAATCATTAATAAGATGGTGGATCAGTGTGCAGATGTCACTCTAGTTAAGCAGACTGGTAATTCTTATAATCATCCTCACATGTGATACTGTCTCTCATATGAAATATAAACTGCAGAGCACATTCAGCTCCATATAGTCCAAAGCTCATTTGTTTTGCACTATATCTTAGCACTAGCATAATTTCAACAACAAGGATCCCATGAATGAGAATGATAATCCTGCTATCTTCAAAGTACCAACTGGGTCTATGATGTTGTCAGATTTCTTCCTATTCATTTTTTAATGTGGAACCAGAACAAAAACATTCCACATACTACTAGTATGTCAGATATCCAAAAATGTATGAAGGATACTTACATTAGTTTAATGAGATTAAAACATAATTTGCAGAACATTTTAAAACAATGTAACAAGTTGCCTATGTATAATAACTAGACATAATGTAAAAAACAGTCCAAATTACTGTGTGGCCATAATAATTTAATGTCAACTTCTCCATGATGCATTCCAGTCTGTGATATTTTTCTTGAACTTGTGAGACATATTGTAAACATTTAAATTCCTGTTTACACAGGAGGAAAATCTTGTCAGGGTCATGTCATGCAGCTTATTCAAACTGGGTTGTTTTATAAAATAGTTTGTGTAACAGACTTATTATATAAAATACTTTACTAAAGTAGGTTATGCTTTTCAGCAATTCTTTTTCTTGTGAAACCTAACCAGACAAGTTCACGTTTCATTTTAATAATTAAATGAATGAAGTATTGAACTCCACTAAACTATTGTGAAATAACTAGACTTTCATGTCAGGTGTGGTAATGAGAGTGCTATATTACACAAGCCAATCAGAAACCTGGACATCTTTACTGGGCTATGGCTAGAAACATTGTTACCCATAGTTCTAGACTTAGTACAAAGTGTATCACATTTAGTCCCTTCCCAGTTATATGCACATATTCATTAACCTACAGTCTGTCTTTCTCTTGAAGTAAAGTCAAGTTATAACAGGGCTGCCAGATTTGCTGCAGATTATCCTAACAGACTTAACCTCTCTTCCTCACATTACACTTGTCAATTTATTCAACTATCTAATCTGAATTATATATAACTAAGTAAAATGTGCCTATAAACTATTAAATTATTCCTAGCTGTAATTATTTGTTTATGGCCTTAATTTGGCACATAGATGTCTCATGTATTTATTTTTTTCTGTGCATGTTGGCAACCTCTGGCACATACATGCACCTGTACTGCAATGAATTAAAAATTCTTCAAAGCATGGATTCAAAAACTACCTGAAAAACTCTTCACGGTAAATGGTCATACCATTAAGGAGCTATGTGAAAATTCTGTGCTAGCACATGTACATTCAAAAATCAGAATGTTTAAGTGTATTGCTTTTATAAAATCTATAGCCATTATTTGAAAATTAATATGAAAACCATTCATTTTTATCATAAACTATTAGATTTTGTTGTTTACCCTACTTTATTATTTTTGTATATGGATTCCTTGCTTATGTTTTAGCTCTAGTAGTTATCTCATCTTTAATTGAACTGTGCCATCAGACTGAAAAAAGACCTATAATTGTTGCTATCTGTTCACTTTCTCACTATTTTAAATGGACGCAGCTTAACAGTTACAAAAATCCCTACCAGGTCTTTTTTTTCCCTTCTATTTGCCAAAGAAAATTGAGTTATTAATAGGAGAACACCGTACCCCGACTGATAGCTGATCAATAGTTATGCTTTCAAAACCACAAAGTCTTTAAAAAAATAAACATAGGAGATGAACTCAGCAGATAGGACTATACATTACTTAAAAAATACTCTGAGCCAGTCTTCCATATAAGGGAGCATTGCTATATATAAATAGCAGGTTAGTTTGGTATTTAAGATGATCTTTTCCTTTCAATGGAATGGAAGTGGCTGGTAGTCAGATTTTCCACCCCAAATGGTCATATAATGTCATGAACTATCTGAGATCTTTAATAAATTTTGCATAATGTTTTCCATACACACACACACACACACACACACACACACACACACACACACACACACACACACACACACACACACATCCAGACACAAGCATCATTTTTTTAAATGTATTTGTTTGCTTGTTTATTGATTTGTTTTAGTTTGATAACCAGGTAAATAGACTTTTCAACAGATCCTTTTTAGCCATGTCCCAGGCACCATGGTGCAACACACAAATGGAAAATTCTACCTAAACCTAGGAATCCAGAGTTGTGCATAAAACAGTAACAAAGCAGAGTGAACACATATGTGTTATATCCAGTTATAAATTCAGGTGATATTATTTACAGTATGAACAATTAATGCAGCTATTCAACCAGTGGTCGTTTGTTAAAAGTATAGATTTACAAGAAAGATTTGACTAGCATGACTTGTTAAGTATTAGCAATTGTCATAGAAGAAGGAGTATTTGATGTCCTTAAACACTTGTTCTTTTAGTTTTTTGGTTTTCTAAATAATTGAAGTGTGTCATGCTGCCTCACCTATGAGGGCAGCCCTTTCCAACAACTAGGCCTAGCCCATGTGGAGGCTTTAAAATGAGGAGAAACGAAGGTAATGCTGTGTTTCAGCGACCTCTAAGTGTGTATTTAGGATCCTTGATTTAGAATTTTGTTTTTGGGGACAGTATCCCATTATTAACAGCTTGTAGGTTTGACAGTGAAGAAGAAATGCAGCTCTGTCATAGGTTCATAGGTGTGTACTAGGCTAAAGGCCCTGGAGCCTTTATAAGCCTAACCTATAGGATTATCCTGGCATCATGCCACCTGACCTTAGTTTCTAGTACCTCTGTTGAATAGATCCACTGGAGTTATCCACAGGGTGAATTTTCTATTTCCCATCCACTCGTCAAGATTTCTCTTGAAGAGGGCCATTGAGGTGCTCTGCTTGACCTGTAAGGGAAGTCTATTCTAGAGCACGGGGGGTCTCTAGGTTAAGAACCTGTCCCTTCAGCATGTTCTGTTGATTGTGGTAATGACATTGACGTCTCTGGAGCATGTGGCATGGAGGGATTGGGATTTCATTAGATGCAGCGTATCTAACAATGCTGGGTCAGACATGGCTTTGTTGGTCAACCAGAGATTGCCAAGTATATGAGACAGAAAATAGCTGGAGTTTTTTGAGTCTATCCATATAGGGCATGTGTTTAAGGCCTAGGATCCTCTTAGTGAGGTATTCTTGTGGCCTTTCCAGTTGTTGCATGTGTCTAGTGAGGTGCATGCCAAATGGGGTATTGTACTCTGTAATAGGTTTAATGAGGGAAGAGTAGAGAGAGACAATGACCTCTTTCTTCTTGGATGCAAAACCCTTAGTAATGAGATTTACCACATAGAAGAATTTTCTGACCACAGTGGCAATGTGATTGTCAAAGGAGAGGTTGCTATCAACTTGTCTTCCCAGATCTGTTATAAAACCTTTGGTGTTCAGTGGACTACCATTGATGTGGTAATTCATGGGTACCAAGTTTTTCCCAAAGGGAATGACAATGCATTTTTGGCATTGAGCTTAAGGTCCTGGTTCTGACACCAGTTATTTGTCTCAGTGAGGCATTTCTGTAGAATGTATACATCATTTGGAGAGCTAATAATGGCTCCCAGTTTGCAATTGTCTGCAAACTTGGTCAGCCAGAGTCTCTTTGTGTTGGCCTGGACTTCAGAGAAGTAGATGCCAAACAGGAGAGGACCCAGGACCTATCCCTGTGGGACTCCTTTTGTGACTGGTCGGCAGTCTGACTTGGAGTCTGCTACTTACACAGTGTAGGTTCTATCAGTGAGCCAGTTTGCAACCCACCTTATGACATAAGGTTGATGCCTAGTTTAGTGAGTCTATCTATGACTCCTAAGTGAAAAATGGGATCAAAGGCCTTGGCCAGATTGAGGTAGTCTGTATAACCTACCTTGCCTTCATCCACAGCTCTGATGACAGACTCAGAGAAGTCTACCAGGTTGAGAAGGCATGATCTACCCTTCACAAATCCAAACTGCATGGGGTCCAGTGTTTGGAGGTTCTGTATGTCCCTATTTATAAGGTCCATGATGATGCACTCCATAGCCTTACATATCAGACTCTAGAGGCTAATGGGGCTGTAGTTCCCAGGATCCATAGTCACTCCCCCTTTGTGGAGTGGGATGACTGTAGCAGTGTGCCATTCGGTGGGGACAAATCCAGAAGTGAGGCTGTGATTGAACAGGGCACACAGGTGTGGTGCCAGTTCAATTTGTAATTAATGTAGGATACAGCCAGAGATATTGTCAGATCCCATGGAGGCTATATTTTTGGCCTTGAACAATGCGGTTTTAACCTGTGCAGCAGTAATATTGGGTACTTGGCATTCCTCTGGTATTGTGATTGGCCCTTTACGGGGTGAGCGGGGGTAAAGCTGGCACTGAATCTGTCAGCCAGTATATTGGCAATGTCTTTTGGCTCAGTATAGGAGTTACCATTGTGTAGTAGCTCAGAGCAGTTCTGAGTATTGCCATATAGATTTTGATATAACTATAGAAGGCCTTGTGGCTGTCTTTAGTAGCTGCTGCAATTTTGTTTTCCTAGCTAGCTTTAGAGGATTTGATGAGGGATCTCAGCTTTTTGTTGAGGCTAACCAGGGAGTTTTTCCCAGTCTTGGAATTTCACATTTTTCTGCAACAGTTTCTTCCTTCTGTTGTAGAGTTTGCTTATGTCAGGGGACTACCAGATTGGTTTCCTTTTTTTGGAGGAGAGCATCTTGGTTCTGCTGGGTATGGCCCTTTGCATGCACTTGTGTATGTACTCATACAGTGTATTGGTGTAACATTCAGCAGTTCTGCACTTATTCTCCATATGCATGGGCGTCGTGAAGTTAGCCACCTCTGTTTTTAGAAGCCCAAAATTAGCTTTGGAGAAGTTTTTCACAGTGGTTACCTTTGCAGGGGGTGTGGGTGGGATGTGGATTTCCAAGGTGATTAGTTTGTGGTCGCATCTAACCAGGGAGGAGTTGACTATTGGTGTAAAGCAACAGTTGCCCATGTTAGTAATAACCAGGTCAAGGATGTTTCTACCCCTAGTGGGGATTTGAATGAGCTGGTCCAGAGCATTGGAATGAATGAATTCCAGAAAACATTGAGCAAGTGTGTTGGTATTTGAGTAGGTTTCCCAGTTAATGGAGAGGTAGTTAAAGTCACCCAGTATGAGGGTATTGGGTTGGACCTTAATATTTTCTAGGGTGCTTAAGAATGTGGAGTGAGAGTCCACATTCCACATTGGGACATGGTGGGGGATCTATAGCAGGATACAACCTGGATTGAAGTCTTATCCAGTGTTAGTTGTACCTGAAGTATCTCTGATGTGTTATGTTGGGCTACTAGCCTGGAGGTGTGCATATCATTTATGAATTTAGAGACACCACCACCTTTAGGGCTTCCATCCAAGTTTTGGGGCTGAAAGGTGTGGTATGAATTATAGCCTGGTAGCGTAGGTGTGCTTTCTAGTGCTTTGAACCAGCTCTCTGTTACTGCACAAATGTCGATGTTCTCCATTTTAAGGAGTACTTTGATTGAGTGCATCTTGAGATTTAGCTAGCCTTACTTTATCTAATTGTGCTTTTGAGATTATTACTGAGCAAGATAAGTTTCTTTTTATGAAGAGAAGAAAATGTAAATATGTATAGCAAGTAGTAAATTCCTCCTGTTATATAGGTTGTCTATGCCAGAATTACACATAGTTTTTCTTTTCTTTTCTTGTCCCCCTTTTGCACACCCTCCAGTTAATCATAAATGATCTGACCAAATCTCTTTCCTCCATTTTTACTTTGCGTGTCCCTAGTACTACCCTTCTAGGATGAGGCTATGGTAGCAATGGACTGGGAAGGGGAAGATGTTTGGAGAAGAGGGGAGTGGCATCATCACATCTATGGCCCTGTGCACTAAAGGATGTTTGAATGGTCAAACTAACAGTGCAATTGATAATGATGCACATCTCTACATGTAGCTTCAGTAATCTCAAACATCTCCACTATGCCAAAATGCTAGCTCAAATATGCCATGTCATTACAGCACCATTCTTATTGCTTCAGATGTATCAGATTGTGGACAGAAGCTCCTCTCTCCCTCTTTGTCTCTTCAGAGCCAGCGATATTAGTCAAATTTGGGTAATCTGAGTTGTCCTCAGGGCTCATTCCCTCGATCCCCCAGAGCTTCAGCCACAGCATATAAGTTCACTTTTTAATTTCCAAGTTTAATTATGGTGGTTAGGGACAGATATGTCTATACAGTTGCTCAGGTGTGCATTCCTGTCAGTTTCAGTGATGTTGTTCTGCCCCAGACAATGGCAGCATATGACTGTCAGACCACACTTTTTGTTTTTTTTCATTATGACTGTGCTTTAATTTCTTCTGCTTGGATTGGATTTTTAATAGCTATGACTGGATGGTATTTTGTAGCTTTTCGGGGTGTTTGCATTGCATCCTAACATTGTTTTTATCAAGCTGTGGAAGGATGAAGGAAGGAGGAAGGCATATTTTGCATGTTTGTAGCTTCTTTCCCCGGGGGGGGGGTCAGTTTGAGCTGAGCAAGGATATGGAGATTAAGCAAATTAGCAAAGACTGTAGAAAGGTTCTTGTTATTTTTTTGTAAAGAATGAAGGAACACAAGTCATTGTTCATTTAATTTATGGATTTTTTGCTGATTTCTGAAATGTTTGCTCAAATATAATGAACTTTACAGATTCATTGTTTTCTGATTTGTTGCTTGCAGTTATCATTCAGAGATTAATGTAGTTTGTTACTGCTGGGTGACAGATCATTTTAAATATCTTGACTTTATTTAATGATGCCTTTGGACTTTCATATTTTCAGTTTGGAAGTTGTAGCAAATGCAACAGGTTTTATATTTTATCACAGTGATTTTTACATTTGCTAAGCTTAGCAGGACTTTTTTAAATCAAATTACTGCACATTTGTAGTTATTTCTTGGAAGTGTATCTATAAATTTACTTTGTTTCAGTTTGGTTTAATGTAGATTACTTAGGTTTAAACACTATAATAAACTTGAACTTGAGTAAAATTCAAGGACATTTGTAGTAGCACTTGTAATGGGGCCACCTTGGAAGTGAATTTTTTTTGAATTCTCCAGCTTGGCAGTAAATGATATGAAGTTATTCCTGGAATTGTCCCTGAATATACTGGAGATCATAGGGATGGTGAAACTAGTTTTAAGGGAGAAAATAATAACATTGTCATTAAACTTAATGAAGAAGCGACATATAGAGTAGAACATGTTACGGTAATGTATGGAAGGATTAGTTCAAGGGAATTTGCACCCCTAGTGCATAGCAGGGCAGTTTAAAGCCTTTAGGAAATGCTGTGCATTCCTATTATTGCATGTATAGACTGCCACTTAACAGCTAGGTAGTTAAAGTCACCTAAGCGTGGATTACACATAAATATTCTCCAACTGATTTAGGTATATTTAAGGTCAGAGGGGAACTTGTCTGGTAACCTTTATTATCAATAAAATTATAATTTGTTTTATTTAAAGTAACTGTGACCTCAGGAAGTTCTAAATTTTTGTTATGTGGGATATGGCATAAATATAGATATACCACAGCAGCTCCCAAATAAACAAGTAATAAGCTCTGACCCCAGGGACAGAGGGAGTGCTATCCAAATATTGAAAGTCTGTTTCAGTCACTACACAGATGTGGATGCCTTGAAAGACAGGAAGGCATCATAAATCTTTTTATTAAGACTCCCTGCTTTAAGTAGTGCCACCTTAAACTGTGCCAGATTAGAATCTGCTATGGTGGTATTTCCAAGATTCTGCCTAAATCAAGTACTGCACTGGCAAAAATGTTTTAGTGAGTATGTTGGATTCATGTTGAAAGGGACTGTAGGTCATCCCTGGTGAAGTAGGTAAGTGTATTAAACATTGTCTCCTATGCTGGCACACAGACAGAAGGAATGTAACAAGTTTTGAAAGGAAAGTTGAATGAAAGAACTCATTAACATGTGGATCTACGTATACAAGTTCAGGAAGATATATTTCCATAAGAACAGGATACTTATCTAAGATGAAAGATAATAATATACAAGAAGTGGAAATGAGGTCAAACTATAACTTAACAGATAAAATAAATATGCATGAGACTAGATCAGGAAAAATTGACTAAAACGTATATAAAAGATTTAACATGATTAAAAATCATTTTATAGATATATAAGATGTAGTAGGAATAAAGGCATACAAACAGATAAGATGGGTGAATATTCTAAAATGTATTTTCATACTCAGTAGATTGTAAACATATTTACAATTACTAACTTAAACAGTATTTTTTTTAGAAATTTAAAAGAAAAAAAAATATGATTAATCTGGAAAAGATTAAAATAAGCAATTATTCTATAAATCCCAAGTCCATGCTTAAGTTAGCTACTAGAACAAAAATGTTTATTAAATCTAATTGTACAAAGGAGTTAAATTCTCCTAATGGTAAAAAAGATCACTGATACAGAAGAAATTCTAGGAGTGTTTAGGACTCACTTTAATAAAATTAATCAATATAATACAACAATGGATTCACAAGATGCAATTAAAGCATTCATTAAAAATCATGCCAAAAAGAAATTATCTGAAGACCAGATGAAATTAGCAGACAGGCCTGTTTCAATCTGAGCTCAAAGCTTAAATCGATAAATTAAAACCTATTAAGGCTCCTGGAAATTATGGCATGATACCTAAATTATACAACCTAATACCTAAAGGTGCTTTGAGTATTTTTCACAAAGTTTTTTTAATAGTTAAAGGTCTAACCAAAGTTTCACTATCTTGAAAATATACTCTTATATCCTGATTTTAAAAGACAATAAAAATTCAAAAGAATGTGCTCCATATAGATCAATCTCACTATTAAATATTGATTACAAAATATTTATGCCCATTCATGCTTACAAAATACAACAATTTCTTCCTTTTCTGGTAAATAATGGCCAAAAACAGAAATTCCTATGATAATAGTAAATAAAAGAGTGAACAGGACATACATGCAAACAAATTAGTAAAAAATTACAAGAAAATCCTAGCCAAACTGTGGCTGCTGTGCTGATAAAATGATAAGAAGACTGAAACATGCATGTCCACAGTTACTGGGGTTTGGCTTCATTGGCCTGAATTTTTCTATTAACAGACTTAAAAAGAAAAAAGTCATGGGCATTCAGAACTGCCATATAGCAGAAACACCTGATGTCCTTAAGGGGTAATTTGCATACATCCCATTATCCTCTTTTACAACAGGCTATAAGGAATCAAAAAGTGAAAACTATAGTTTGACTAGGATTTCCTTGTAATTTTTTATGACAATATTAAAAGACTACTAACAATAATAGATTATGTTAATAGCATAAAAGATAAACTAACATTAGGAAGTTTAAATATAAACAGTTCTTTTGACTCAATTAATTGGAAATACCTTTTATTAGTTTTAGAGGAATGTAATTTTTCGAATAATTTCTTCAGGAATAAGAGGATGGCTTATACTTTAGTGAAGCATTTTGTTGAGTGTGGTGCTGCTCATTGTTTAAAAATTTCTATCCTTGAAATGTCAATTGAGGATCTAAGGGGTGGTGAAATCGAGAATAAGATGGAGTGCAGAGAGCTACAATGGATTATTAAACTGCAAGCTAATGTTAAACCTGGTTTAAATGACAGTGTTTTTTAAGGCTGAGGTGTTGTTAAGTGTGGCCTACTTCATTGAGCTGATTGGTTCAGCAGCTTTGTTTTATGAATGGGCACCAGATGTCACTACTGATGTCATATTTAAATTATGTGTTTGCTATATTTGCCTTTATTGGTTGTTTTTAGATTTCTGTTTGCTGACAGTAGATGTCACTACTGATGTTATTTTTAAAATATGTGTCAGCTATATTTGTTTTTATTGGTTGGTTTTTAGATTTCTGTGTGTTGATAGGTACAGATCTCTTGATAAGGGTTGTAGTCTGCAGTCTTGTATTAAGGTCTGAGGAAGCAGTCTTCCGTGAAAGTGCTTACCTTTTTGTTATTAAAATTCTTGTTTTATTTCTACTTTACTTTGTTTTTATTATGCTGCTTTTTGCTGCTCATTGCTGTGGTGGTCGAAGTCTTCTTTTTGGATTATACTTTGCTGTGGATTTGTTTGACCTTTGCCTGCAGGTGTCCCTGATTCCCTTTTGGATTTACTTGTGTGGTTTCCTTGTAGGACATGCAGAAGGGTAAGATATTGAACTATAACCCAAACAGGGTCAATGAAATAGACTATGATCATCTAGAACATTTGTTGGCCATTCAAGTTAATCCTTTGCTGCATATTTCTAATAATCTGTTGTCTAATTATTCTACAGTTGACTTAGTTACACATGACTTGTTTCTATTATACTTGAAAGAACTCGAGAATAAACTTTTCAGATATAAATGTCTCCACTGGCAATGTTTACATCTTGAGGCAGCAATACATCACAAGGTGGTTCCACATGGATTACGAGTTTTGAAAATGCCAACTTATGGAAAAACTTTTCCAGACCTCCTTAAGCATTGACAATCTTTGTATTTGCCGCTGAGTTTCAATTATATGAAACTTTTGATATTTTTTTTCAAACCTCATGAGGATTTAGTATTATGTGAGATTAAAAAACTTCAGACTGAGATTTCCCCTAAGTTTTCTGGAGCTCAATTTACCTGAAACTGTGAGTAGTAGTATCTATATGAACAGTTCTTGAAAAGAAGAGTGTCTGCATAATATGCAATAATTAGAACTGTTAGTACAGAAGTATAAGAAACTTCAGTGGCAGAGACTTTCTTTTTCTGCATATTTAGAAATCGGGGATTATAATAAACCTGCCTTGTCTGTGGATGGCCATGCCTTGACCCTTGAAATTTTAACTGAGGATCTAAGGGGTGATGACATTGCGAATGAGATGTAGTGCAGAGAGCTACACTGGATTATTAAACTGTGTGTCAATGTTAAACCTGGTTTAAATGACAATATTTCTTTAAGGTCAGTGCTTCATAAGTGTGGCTTACTTTATTGAGCTGATTGGTTCAGTAGCTTTGTTTTATGAATGAGCATCAGATGTCACTATTGGTGTTATATTTAAATTATGTGTTTGCTCTATGTGTTTTTATTGATTGTTTTTAGATTTCTGGGTGCTGACAGCAGATGTCAGTATTGAGGTTATATTTAAATTATGTGTCTGCTATATGTGTTTTTATTGATGGTTTTTAGATTTCTGTGTGTTGCATGGTGCAGGTCTCTTGATAAGGGCTGCAGTCTGTTGCCTTGTATTGAGGTCTGAGGAAGCAATCTTCTACAAAAGCACTTAATCGTTTGTTATTAAAATTCTTCTTTTATTTCTACTTTAGTTTATTTTTATTACACTGCTTTTTGCTGCTTGTTGCTGTGGTGGTCAAAGTCTTCTTTTTGGATTATATTTTGATGTGTATTTGTTCAACCTTTGCCTGCAGGTGTTCATGTTTCTCTTTTGAACTTATTAATCTTCTTTATGAAAATGCTGTTGCTTATATAAAATAGGTTCATATATTTCAGAGTCAGTTAAGATTACCAAAGGAACTAAACAGGGATGTCTTCTCTTGACATTGATTTTTACTTTAATTATGGAACTGTTTGCAAATTATATAAGATCAAATTTAAATATGAAAGGCATACAGATAAACAATAATCTAAGTTTTAAAATTCAGTTGTCTGCAGATGAAATTTTTTTGACCTTGAATGATTGTAATACTTGTCTCTTTGTTGCATTTAATGCTATAGAAATCTTCCAGAAGAAGTCAGGACTTAGCAAAACAAAAACATTTACCTATAAATTGAAATACTTATAAAATGGATGAAATTTTTCTAAATATATTGTAGAAGATAAAAAAATAACTATTTAGGGGTAAACCTAACAGATAATATTAAAACTATAATAAATAACTTGACTGAGTTGTACTTAAACCATTCTGGGATAATATAATTTTTTACAGGCTATATTCAGTGATAAAAATATTTTAAATATATCTGTAATTTTATTTAATATACCAATTCTGACTTGTGTCACAAGAATAAAATATCCTCTTTTATGGAGTATCATAACAATAGCAAAACAAGTTATTACCAAGAACTGGAAAATGAATCTAAAAAAACTATGAAAGAATTTATAAAAATTGCAACTCAGGTATGTCAATTTGAACTTATTACAATCACGACAAAAACAACCAGAACCACCTCTACATACAACACTTGGATGAAATGTAAACAACTGCTAGATAACCATCTGTCAATAATTAAATAATTAAAGTTTGTATTTGATTTCTTTTAGAATTTTTGTAATAAAATAGACACCTTTGTAATTAATTGTTTTGTTGTTTTGTAATATTCTTATATATACATATATATATATATATATATATATATATGTATATATATATATATATATATATATATATATATATATATATATATATATATATATATCTACTTATGCAATTTTTGTATATTTCTAATGTTTTATATTATTATTTGAAAGTCAAAACTTTAATAAAAATATTTCAGAAAAAAGAAATATGCATAAATAAAACTTGGTTGAAAAACTCTAAAAAAATGTATACTAAATCATTTAGCTTATTGCGCAGAACTGGAAATCATTTTAGAGATATATAAGATGTAGTAGGAATAAAGCCATACAAACAGATAAAGTGAGTGAATTACCTAGAATTCATCATCATACATAGCAGTGTAAACATTTTTACAAAATCATATGCAAAACAGTTGGGCTCTGCAAAGAGGAGATAATTTTTGGCACTAACATACTAGTTGTTTCAGATACTGAAATTAAATTAAAATATACCAAAAATGTACTAAGCAAACTGGACCACGGGAAAACATGAGGAAGTGACAGTGTTAATAACAATGACCGGAAAACACTTCAGTATTAACATATACTATGACTGTATTCATTTTTTCAGTAGGCCATTTAAGTATTGAGAGATTCCTCAGAATGAAAGACATGCAATTGTCAAACCCATCTTTAAGGGAAAGGATAGCAGGACAAACCAAGATTATTATAGAGCCATACGTCTACTTTTCTAGTTATTAAAATAATGGAAAAGGTTATTTTCATCAAATTATTGTCTGAACTGAAAAGTTTGGAACATGATGCCATACATCAGCATGCATATCTTGGAAATATATTTACCTTTAATATGATGTTATATAATAATATATTAACAGCCATAAATGAAATAGTGCATTGTCATTTAATTTATGTAAATCAATCTTCAGACTTTGATAAGGTGTTACTTAAATAAATAAATCTTCAATAACTTAGAACAGCTAGGTTATTACTCGACCCTTGATGAGATGGATAGCTGCATAGCTTACACTTACAACATGGCACGTATCATGAAGTGTTATTAGTCTGATATTTGAAAAGAAATATAGGCAAAGGTACACAAATGTGGAACATTTCAATACAAAAATATGAAAACAAAAGAGGAATGTAAAAAATGGGATTAGTAATGTAGAATTTTAAGAAATAGAAATCAAAGTTATGGATTATATGCAAAGTGAAGGATTTTGTGTGGGGAATCCAACACAGGAAATGTTGCAGCATGATGAAATTACAGGTCCCCATGTTAAAGAGCAACAGGTGGAATAGAAGGTATCTGGAGAAGATTTGTAACATGATGATGGTCTGGAGCCTTTTGTAGGATTCTGGTGCAAAAATCTATTTGAAGCTGTAAAGCAAGGAAAATGACAGGAATCAGTTATACCTCTATCACAGGTAATGTTGCAGAGTTTGCATATGAAGGAACAGCACATGAATAACTATGCATCCAAAGAGGACTATGTAAAAGAAAGTTGTTTTGGAACTTCTACTCAAATTTTTGGAATTTTTACTCACAGGAAATAGAGAACAAAGAAGATACTCCCCCGGATTCATGAACCTTGCGCCAGGCGCCAGCATAGCTCGGCGTTATAACGCCAAATATGGCTGCTGAGCGATTCAGGTATGAATGAATTCCACGTGCACTACCGGCGTGCGCCGGACCATCTCCGCCCCCGGCGTAGGTATGCAAAACACACTGTGTGCGGTATTGCACCATGCAAATGAGGGCAAATAGCGATCCACGAAGTGGCGCAGGCGTAAGCGTAAGAACACGGCAATGTAAACCAAAAAAGCGGTTTACATTTACCCAAACATGACCGAGGAGTAACGGAAGGCTGTCAAAGTCAGGTATCATATAGGTGCAATATGCCAATGTGGAAAGGCACCGAGAATGTCCAAAGAAAATATGCACAAAATGTAAAAATGACATAAATGGCACGACGTAGAAAGAACAGCAGACCCCCCGGATATGTGCACAGAAGTTGCAAAGCAATGAAATAATATGACAATGTCCTAAAAGAGCAGTATAACACACATCAGCTGCACAGCCACCACACACCATAGTATGTATGTAAAGCTTCAACCCCAGCGCAATGGTTGTCAAGGAGTGGTGGCGGTGTTCGGCGCCGTAACCATGTATTAGTAGTCAATTCCATGCAAATGAGGCAGATAATAGTGAATCGCAAAAACGGCGCCGGTGTAAGGATGGAGCAAACGGCGTAGCGGTACTACACCGAGGAGTGGCCTACATGAGATACATGTCAACCACAGAGGGGTGTGCCACTGTAGGAGGAAGGATATTGGAGGTCAGCAAATCTGGGCTGTACAATGCACATCACAGCATCAGGGCTGGCGTGTTAGGAAATAGATGCGCTGAGAGTACATAATGCGCGTACAGATGCATGTGCACGAGGATGACTACGTTCCCTAAACCAGTCATGTGACGGCCTCCCTGTCAACAACCACGGATATAGGAAGGTAATGCGGAGAATACGAGGAAATGCGGAAGCAGTGTAAATGGAGCCGTAATGAGCAATCAACACCAATCAATGCAGGAAGGGCAAACGCCGGGAGCTGATAACTCTGCATGCAGACTCCTGCATAACGGGAAAGCGCAGGCATATGAATGCAAAGATAGTAGGGGATGTAGTAGAAATGCAAAGAGCAAAGAACCGAAATAGCACAGCCAAGTACAGAGGTAGCATAACTGCGGCTGCAGATAACATGCATCATATGCCATGTGCCTGCAGGATGCAGTAATGTAAGATGCAAGGCCAAGGCAATGCAGGCAACTGTAATGTAACACTACAGGCAGTACCGTTGCAGTTGCAACCGTAAAACCACGGAAATAATCCATGGATACGGCTGCACAGACACACCCAATGACATCACCGGGTATACAGCACAACAGTATTAAATGTGAATGCACACAACACACAGCGTGATTTCCCAAACGCCGCACCGTAGGGTGTAAACAGGCGGGGAACTTTTAATATGTATATGCTGGGTGCCGCCGTGGCCGTGATGCATAGGTATGTGGCAGAGACAGACGGAGTTGCGGAGGGTGGTGCCGACAACTACCGTAGGCCTCACAGGAGAAGGAGAGTGTTCAGACCAAGGGTGACCTACCAGGGACTGCGAGACCTGGAGATAGTAGAGCGCTACAGGGTGGACAGGGACACGTTACAGCAAATAGTGGAGCTGTGCCGGCCGTGCCTGAGAACAAGAGACAACAGAGTGGAGCCCATCCCAGTGGACACAAAGGTATGTGTGAGCTTGCGAATACTGGCTACAGGTACCTTTCAAAGGCCAACCGGGGACATAATGGGCATCTCACAGGCATCAGCATCCAGGGTACTACACCAGTTCCTGGATGCCATGTTACCACATGCCCATGAGCACATAAATTTCCCCACATCTCAGGAGGAGTTGGCTAGCAATATGTGCCGCTTCCACCGTGTGGCACAATACCGGAGGTCCTGGGTGCGATAGACTATGCGCACATAGAAATTAAGTCACCACCGGGGAGCAGGGTAGACGCTACATAAACCGCAAGGGATACCACCCACCCGTGTGTGTTGCAGTCCAGGTATGTGCCTGGGAGGTATGATCTGTGTACAATCTGGACTGGCAGGTGTGCCGTGTAGGGCATGGAGGCAGGTCCCAGGCACTGCAGATAAATGACATGTGTGCTGTACTGTGTGTGCAGTGCTTGTGTACAGCACAGTGGAGGGTGTAAGCATTGTCACACATCACTGCATGCTGTGCCTACCTGTGACAGCCCTGCCGGAGACAGACATGTGACACCGCTGCACAGGCAGCATAGCATGTGAAGATGTACATGTGGGCTGCACACCTTAGGCAGATGTCCACAGGTCATGTGTGCCACGGTAGTGTGGTTGAACACGACTATCAGACTGGACAAACACCACATGCCTGCATAACAACAGTATGACCATAGTCAACAGTCCCAGTGACAGAGTAGGCCAATGTAGACTATCCCTGCATGCAGACCACTGGCTACTGGACACCTGGCTAGACACACACCTGGAGGGTTAATTCACCATTGAGCCATCACATGTCCCAGTCCATGTGGGCGGTACAATGTCATCACAGGGTGGTCACAATAGCAGGTGGCAAGGCAGACACGGTGTACCAGGTGATGTGTCATGTGTGCATATGTCGACTAGCACAGCCGTTCACATGTCTGCAACATACTGGTGCACGATGTATACTGTTACATGATGAATGGAACTGCACTGTCACCCACTACAGGGCCATCTGACACAGGTGTGTTGTGACTGGTGTAACCCATGTTTGCACAGGATACACACTGCTGTTGTAGGCAGCCATGCTGGTGGCCACCAGTGATATATGCAGTGGTCATACAGACATACCGATACACGGTGTTCATACAGGAATGATGTCCATTTATCCAGTAGACTGATGTGCTGCTATGTGAATCTGGTGTATTATTTGTGAATGTTACACATCCAGAGCTTCATCTGAACAGTCATGCGTTATCAAAAACACCAGTACACATCCACAGCCAGTCAGAACCAGTTACGGCAGTAATAACGTCCAGTCACCTTGCTGTACTGTGAAACATATATTGCATGGCAGAACACCTCCACTACGCTCTATCTAAGCTGGCTGCATGATGGCTGGAATGTGCTGCCAAATGTACGTGCTGGCCAATGGCGATTACCTGGAATCAGACACAATCACGCTATAATCAGCCATATGAAGAGCCATTTACAACAATGGCCGCCCAACAGACGCAAACGTGGCCGCCGGGCAGCATGCGCTGACAACCCAATGGGTATATTTGCACATGACCGATGTACAATTGTCATCTATGGCCATAGCATGGATGCAGACCACACATACTCCACAGGTACCATGCTTATGATGCTTAGGTAGGGGGGCATTGCTCGTCTGCACGTATCACAGTGGCTGTACTTTTACATATCGCCATAGCCCGTCATGTAGGGTAGCTGTGGTATCAGGTACCGGACGCGCACATTACAAATACGCCTCCCGCAGGAGATGTGATGTGTACCACATGTGGCGTGCTGACAACAACCTCACGATGGCATGTCTACGAGCTGCGGTGTACCTGTGTGAGCGTTGTCTGTAAGGGGTGCAAAGGCGCGCGTATCGTATTGCATGTACACAAACCCGGGGTATAGCCACAGACATACAATTACAAGGGAGTGTACTGGGATGATAGCGGCCTGGGTGGGATGGGTCACGGACGTAGCCCACAGCACGTAATAATGTCGTATGCGGGTGTTCGCGTCAACCCATAGCGAGCATCTGAGGAGGCCAGCATCCCATTCGCGCAGGTGCAATTTCAGCCAGCATCCCTGTATGTCCACCACTGGCCCGTGGACCCAAATGGGCGCCAGCAAATGTACCGGACCGAGATGTACGCAGCTCACGGATGCCTGCGATAGAACAGGCCTGCCATTGAACATATTGCACGATAGGTCTCGTAATACCAGTCAAAACCGCGTTAGGTGCTGAACCACAGCAATGGTCAGAGCAGTACCACAGATGGGCGATGCATGCCTCTGTGTATGTCTGTGGATGCCTCCGGCATAGCAATATATGGCTATGTCGTTTGCTGAACGACTGAAATGAATGGGTTTCATGTGAAGATTTGAATCGCCTTCGGCAGATCAGATCGGGCGTATGGGGCGAACTATATGAACATCCCGCAATACATAGCGTTTATCTACCGGCACCTTCCCGCATTCACGGAGGGGAGGATGGCGGTGTGGTAGTGCGGCAGCAGACGTAATAAGGTGGCAGGCTGGGTAATACATGTAATTCTTATCGTTGGAAAGAACCAAGGCCAGCATGCGTAGGATGGCCGGTGTGTAATGTACATACGGCACTGTGTCGATCAATATCCCAGCACATAGCGCCTGCCAGAACTACGGTGTAATATGAATAATGGCGATGCACCAGATACCCCTCAGCAAACGGCGTGCAGCGTATAAACGGGGACGAACATCCACCGCCATGAGCGATAAACCGCTATTGAATGTCCATATTCGCACGAAATACGACATATACAATGGACGGCCACCCTGCCAATGCGTCAACCCCAGGTGGATAACACCCAGTTATGCCATGTATAGTGGCATACCATATCATTACGGACCTGATTCCAGCAAAGACTGCATGAGCTATCCGCAGTCCTCACTTGTTTTGATTTTGGACAAAAGGGCACTCACTATCAACCACACAGCAGTAGTAATGTGGCGGTGATACACCTATCGCTACAAGGTGCGTGTGTGAGTGCTCTGCACAATGTGTGTGTGTGTACATGCTATGCATGGCCTTTCCTGCTAATGTGTCATGGTTTTGCATTGCTCCACATGTAATCATCACGTATTGTGCAGCACAGGGTGAGCTGTGGCAGGATTAGTTGCTTCCAACACCCGTTACTGTGCTGGCGATAAGGCCATGGCACAACACATGCATCAATGCAGGTGTGTCCATGTATGTGGCCACAGATGCGCTGCTGGCGTTCTGACAATATCAGACATTACAGACGTGATGTGGCGCGACGCATATACAGCGTCCAGGTGAACAAGCGCTTTCTGTACACGTCACATGGGGACCTATGCCAGCTGATACATGGACATAGGGTGCAGCCAGGTACATCCGGCGAAGGCTTTGTACATCTACATAGATGCGGGTTGTTAGCCACGAGGAGATGATGGGGAATTGAAGCGCACAGATATGATGCTTGACACACCGTGCTCAATGGTGTGAAGCAAAAACGCACGGCTGTACATGCTACTGCCCGCGATGCCATTCACAGATCACTGTGCGGAGATAGGTACGTAACATGATAGCAATATATTTCCAAACAGTACTGCTGCCAGCACAGCAGTGTACCAGATGCTGACCTGCCGCCATCATTATGTCTTCCAGATGCCAGTTCCCGCGTTCCACACACTGCTTTCTTTACCGACCAGGAGGAGGAGGTGATCATTCCATACCTCCATAGTAATCTTGGTACCATGCTATTCAGCCATCATGCTGGCACAGCAGGCACAGGAACGGCGGAGATATGGGAAGAGGAGCTATTACTGCAGGAGGGTGAACTGGCCTGGTGGATACACGCATGCTATCGGCAAATCACGCAGGCACTTTGCACAGGAATTCTGATCCGGCGGCGCGAGAGACAGGCGTGCGCTGCGATACGCTCCAGAAGACTTGGCTGGCGTGGGACAGGTGGTGGACACCAACTGGCCAGCCCCTCACAGCCACCAGGAGGAGCTTGTCCCTGGCCAGTCTGGGGACTTTACCACCGGAACAAATATGAAACTGCCATCTTGCATCCATCATTGGAGGTACAGGTGTCTCCCAGATATGAGGCCTAAGACTGAAGTGGTAAAGTCAGTGTTGCATGTTTGTATGATAGCGGCGTGTAAGGTGTAGATTGGGTGTCATAGTACAACCGTAGCAATTTTGATATAACACAATACATGCCGGAGTGTATATAAGCACACACAAAGATGCAAACCATAGTATGCTACTGTTGTGTTAGCAGACATGTTTCATAGCACATGCTAACACACACCACTGATGATGTACAATGTCACGCAGTGCTGAGCCGTGGAGATAGTAATGGCTAATGTGCTTGTCTGCAGCGCTTTATGTATGTGTGTTTACAATCGCGTACTAATAGCGATGTTGCATTTAAGGACAAGAGGTCACTGTTGCAGAATACAGAAGTCTGTTGCTAGTCAAAGGCATGTTCTGCTGTACGTGATATTACCCCATGTGTCTGGGCAGCGACATGCTCACCTCACCTGTGTTGCCCCGATCACGGTATACAGCTCGCACCACCCGACACACACACACACCACCATGTACGAGTAGATACAACCCGTGCCAGATTAAGCGTAGAGGTATGACACCACTACGGCCTATTGGTATTATTCATTACGATGCGATTCAGCTATGTACAATGGTGTGGGGTGTTACACAATGGCTGCATGTGGTATGCATTGGTGACACTACCAGTGCAGTATGCACCTGAAAGGCACCACATAGTGATGAGCCAGTGAGTCTGGCCCAGAGCACCAGGTATTTATAATGACCCATGCCTACCTGCTATGGGTGCACTGCGTTAACGGTGACATGGCGCATGTCATGTCCCATGCGATGGATATCTGGCTGCAGCATTTATCACACCATGACTATGACTGCTAACCTTATGCACAACATGAACATCCACACTGTCAGCACTTATCCGTAGAAGGATGCTGTGACACCTCACACTATTATGGTTGTGTATGTCACATGAAACCACCACAGGTGCCGCGATGTCTACACACAGGGTGACCGCCAATGAAACTCAGACGGAATAAGGCCATGAAACGTTCGATACCTACAGGCGCTTTGTTGCCAGCACAGCACATCCACAGTGGGTAGTCACCGTTTGCACGCCCTGTTACACACATAGTAAGGTTCATGGCATCTCTGTAGTGGACCCCCTGGACATCCGATGCTTAGTACACCAGTGACATGGAATGCCTCTCCACAGCTACTACAGGTGCCTCCAATGTCCACCATACTCGTTGCTGCTGAGCAGCTGGACGGCACTTACGAGACATGCGCAATGTAATGCGTCCAGGTCACGCATCGCTGCAGATTTTACATGGCTGTGTCCTGCTGCGATATGCAGTGGCACAGAGCCCGCGCTCCACTGTACAGCTATGTACACAGCTCACAACAAGCGTACCTGCACTGGCAGACATCAGCTTTCTGTTACCCATACATTTGTATCTGTAGACTGTACACATAACACTGCACCGTGACGGCCCGTTGTGATGTGGCCAGATTTGCATGCGGTGGGATTTACCATCGTCACATGTCCACATGATACCGCACATGTTTGCGGTGTACATTACATGGTGTCCCGGCTGCCATGTGTAGCCGCTTTTCTCAACTAATACGCGCCGTATTAGGCCACCCGGTGTATCCGCCCTGCAATAATGCACGACACTACCATGAATGTGTATTATTGTGCACTGCATTACTGACTGATGCTTAAAGCACCTGCCTGTTGTACACTTTGTCATCCCCACCGGGCAGTGATACAGCCCACCACTATGAATGTCTGGTCTGCATTCACTGGTCTGTACATTAACACATCTTATTGCTGATGCCTACCTGCAAATTATCATGCATGCTGTGTGTGTGTGTGTGTGTGTGTGTGTGTGTGTGTGTGTGTGTGTGTGTATGTGTGTGTGTGTGTGTGTAGTGTGTGATGTGTGTCTGTGTTGTAATGGTATACGTTAGTGACGTTGGTGCTGGTAGGTGGGTTCTTACACTCCTGCAGGATTAGAATCCCGATGCTAAGTGCTCCCCACGATACTAGTGGTGATGACCATGTGCATGAGTTGCAAGATGCACAAAGTCATCAGGCGGACACTGTGCCGAAATGGAGAACATCACGTATTCCATCTTCAACCCCGGCTCACATTGGTTCCAGATGCCGACCCAGCCCTGCTTAACAGCGTTGCGCCCATAGATGATTCGGATCCCAAATTCAGGCGGCCCCGAGCAGGAGATGTGTGGTGGCTTACTGCAAGGTGTGGGTACACGATGATGTTGCCAGTGTAAGGACTGGTGCGGTGCCACGCAGGCATGTGGCAGGGTGCTGCTCGTGGGGGGAGCTTACCGCTGAACATACACCTGCCGTGCAGGGTGCAGCGTACTCAGGGCTATAACCAGGCGCATGTTCCAGACTACCAATGGCCCGAGCGCCAGGCGCGTTGACGCGACAGAACCAGGAAGGGGCAGAGGCTGCAGAGGTCATGCAATCATGTTACACTTGATGACAATGCATCCAGGCATTGGCGGGCGCAACAGCATCTTGCCCCGATGTTCTGGATAGAGAGATTGCGGGTGACATGGCTGGTATCCTCGACTGAAACATGGCCGTCGCCAATCGATCGCAATCGTTGCAGGAACACCAGGTAGAGGTGAGAACTTCATGGGGCACTTAAGCGATATAAAGATGATGAACATTAACAACACCTGGTCACCGCAGGGTCAGGCGTCATGCGTGCCACCTCCACATGCCCGACCAGACAGATGCTGGTAGCAGCAGCGAATTGCAGCTTCTACTACACCATCCACACCAGGACCAGAGCAGGCCAAGTGGGCGTGGCCCTGGGCTATGACCCGTCGATGGGCATCATGCGTTCCAGCGGACATGTGACGGAGAAGTGGACAGTCCGTACCTCCGCACCCGGTCGTGCCGATGCGACCCCAGGCGAAGCAGCGGGTCACGTCGCCGCTTCGTGATTTACAGTGAGCACGTAACACCTGCACTGTACAGTCAGGGGCTGCCAAGCTTGTACCACCGCCGTAAGAGCATCCACAGATGGCTGAACTGTACTACCTGATACACCCACAGCAGACACAACTGCTGGGGCTCTACCACACCCACATGCAATCTACAGTCTGTCTTGCCCACTCAATGCACTGAGCCCTTACACACACACATGATGTCATCCATTGCGTACAGCCATTACCTGTGGCACACCATATCACAATACCTGCATATGATGAAGTCTCTACCGCATAACTGTGAGGCTACCATCACACATCCACTGCCGCAGTTAAGCTAACATATTCTGAGTGATGCAGGAATTGAGACAAGACTGGTGAGAGGGTGTATGTGATACCTGTGTGTGTCTGCATATTTCACGTGATGTGTATGTTGTGAATGGTGTATGTATATGCTTGTAGCGATGGTGACAGGTGTGTATGTGATGTGCTGGCGCAGGTTATTACCCGCGGACATCATGCAACCAGACATACCATGCAGGACAGGTGCGGCATTCATTGATATGCCTGTATTGCACAGCGAGGTATGTGTGGTGGTTATGCACTAATGTGCTTTCATGTTGGTCGCAGTTAACCCGTATGATACTGATGATGTACTTGCGTGCCTACTGGGAGCACTGTAATTAGTTCCCCGCGATGTAGTCATGGGGTGCCCACAGGCATGTCTGGCAACATCAGCGCCAGCACAGTTACCGCATCCGGCATGGACCATAGGTACATAGGCACATGAGCGTAACAGGATATGTGCCCTATGACACATCGTGTGTGGACCTAGCATGACTGTGTGTGGCGTCTAACACCCCTCAGGATGGGGATGCCATATCCATCAGTCCCAGTCCCTGGTCTTGCAGTGACACACAGATGTTGCCTGGCGCAACTATAGTCACACATCCACCGTCATTGATCCTGGACAAAGGCAGTCAGGCCTTTCCTTCACATGGCCTGGCACTCCTCCCCGTGTTGTAGGGGGTGTCTGGCCGTTAACCCTGTTCCCCCAGCACGTCCCAGTCATCTTTGTGTTGAGGTGTCGCTTCTGTGCCCGTGTTTGCATGGAGCCTGGGGTGGAATATGCCCATGTCACCCAGGTCAGACATGGCGTGTATGTCAAGCACAGATCACCATGGAGCGGCTGTGCTGTGAAGATCCACAGCGGTGTCCCTTAGCGTTGCGGCTTGTGACACATGTCCTAACACCGTCATCCCGTCTTGTGGAGCGTTTGCGGTCCTTCCGAGTGCTGCAGGCGTCAGGTTAGCTACAGGCCACATGTGCCATTGTATGCAGTCATTGCTCTGGTGTGTGATGTGTACAGGGGTACAATGAACACCCCTGATGTGGTTGGGATTCCATCCAGACCAGGAACCCTGAATATCTTCACACCGGTGCCATTGTGGACAGAGGTTGCCGACAGGTGTGGTTGCCATTTCCCTGAACTTGTCCACCATCTTTAATGGCGTACCACCTACATGTGTCATTGGGACGAACATGTCCTTCACACTGGGTAGGGCGGCACCTTCTCTGGCATTTAGTTGCAGGCCATGGCTCTGGCACCAGTCATCCATGTCTACTTATTGGCGCCCTGGGTGGATATCCGTGCAACATGGGGTGTTGGGTAGCATGTTGGCGGTGCGTAGTCATCTGCATGCCTTGTCTGCTACAATCCCCTATGATTGCATGCACAGTGGAAGGTCGGATGGCATAAGGCAGGGGCCCAGGTGAGCCCTGTGGGCCTCCACTGGAGTCAGATATGAGTGTGACAAGGCACCTTGAGCACCAACCCTGTGTGGTGTACCTCAACCTGTCTGGCATCGGGTGACATATGTCCCCACATGTATGCTGGCGAGCCTTTCCATGGGTCCATGTGTGGTGTGCTCTCTAGCGCTCCCACCAGGTCATGGTACTGTGTGCAAACCCACGTATCCCCATCAATGGCCTTGGTGACCACTCCAGACTGGGCCGAGCAGGTTAGGGAGGCAGGATCCGCCCTTGACTTATGTAGTTGTGGGTATGTTCCGGTATTGGCTGTACACCGCTATCTGTAGCCATGGCCACCGGTATGGTCCTCCCCACAGCTTTGCAGACAACTTGTCAAGAAGAGCGTATAGGGTGTGGCTGCCGACAGTCCATGAGAGCACTACCCTGGCATAGTGGGACCACAGATGCCATATGGCATCCATTGGGGACATAGCCCGTAGTAAAGGCTAACATGACACGATGGCGCATGTGTGGGCGAGGCCCTCAATGAGGATGGGTAGCACACAGCCAGGGACACCATCGGTGCCCATTGCTGACGATGTCAACCGCCATAGAGATATGGGATCACTCCAGGCCATATGAAGGATGTTTGGGAGGATACACTCTGGTGGGATGGATATGTTCCCTCTTGGGGGGATGTATGCATGGAACATGTCCTCTGGTTTGCAGACAATGTCTATGGGTGCAGTGACTGTTGTACCATTCTGGACCATTTCAGCAAAGTCTGTGTGCCCCAACCATGTCCTTACCACAGTTAGGGAAGGCCCTATGGTTGTCTCATGTGCCCTCTGAGTACCACTCCACCACGGCCGTGGATGATGGTATGTATGAAGGGGCCGTATGGTGTGGCCGGTATGAATGGGTGATGGTTTCCCTGGTACTGTCATTGCTCTGCCATGTATTAGCTCCAACTGTTGATGTACAGGTGGTCAGTGGCTGCGGTCCACCACACCATGTGCCTACCTGTGGTGGACAGTCCTGATGTCATCACTCAATGTTTGCCTGTTGCAGAACTGCAGCATGCATGTGGATGGTCAGAAGGCATTTGTTAGGCGTTTGCGGTCTGGCCTGTGTTCAACACTGGCATGGAGGACTTATAGGGTACCACTTTGGTCGTATGATGTGTGTGTTTTGTTGTGGAGGGGTCATCACTGAGGTCCCCATGCTGGTGTTGGTTACAGGATGTGGATGACCAGTGGATCCACTATCACGGTCTTACATCACCATTGAGGGCTGTACATCCTGTGTGGGGCATATCCTCACCATGTGTGATGGGCAGAACTGTCAGACATCCCCCCCTAGTATGTATGGTGCATGGCTGTTTAACAGTGGCCAGGTGTGTGAACACCTGGGACACGTAGTGTGTTGTGCCATGCGTAATCTTCGCAGTCTATGTATGGGTGGTTCATGTCACCCAATACGGTGCTGTTGTGAGAGCATGCCCACTCACCAGTGTCCCCAGGACATCTGTGAAGGTATCCTGTGTTTGGGAGGGTTGTCTGTAGCATGCAACAAACTGTAGGCCAGTCCTACACATGGTTAATTGCACCTAGATATTCCCAGCAGCAACGGCCACGTCTGTGGCATGGCCGGGTTGCTGTTGTGTGGCTGGACGCACAGGGCGGTCCGCATTCCGCCACCCATGCCGTCGCACCATGTGTATGCATGTCTGCTCTGTGCCGACTCTAAGTGTCTGAGCATGCCCAGTAGGCAGCTGTGTAGATAGACACACAGCACAGTGCACCCGCCCGTCTGCAGTTATACCCGGGTGCATGCCTGTATCCCCTCACTTAGCGGCCCACGTCTGTGGCATGGCCAGGATTTCTGTTGTGTGGCTGGACACTGCGGCCGGTCCACATTCCGCCACCCATGCCTTCGCACCATCTCTATGCATCTCTTCTCTGTGCCGAGTCTAATTGTCTGAGCATGCGCAGTACGCAGTGATCTTCTGATCAGTAGTTGCTTGGTATTCCGACTGCAGCGCTAGCGTGTTACTGTACGGCGACAGGATGGTAACAGACTGCGTGACTGCGCACTCTGTCCTAACTCGATCGGGCGCATTGCCTCTGCAAATGATACCACCACTCCGCGTAGGGGTATGCCTCCTGACAGCGCTCTGCTCAGTAAACTTCGGTAGCGTTCTGTAAATGCTTCACTACTGTAGTGTGTTCATGTAGATGGCGTGGGTTAGTCCCCGCCCCTTCCGTGTGTGTGTGTGTGTGTGTGTGTGTGTGTGTGTGTGTGTCGCTGTGTGTGTGTGTGTGTGTGTGTGTTTCCAGCAGCCTCTGCGACTGATCATGCTTTTAGGCAGCTCCACAACACATGCCTTGGCTATTACCAACTATTGTCTTGCGGGTGGCGTCAGCAGCCTACAAGTATCGTGTGACAGCTCTGTTCAGTAAAGTCGGTGGCGTTCTGTAAATACTTCATACTGTAGTGTGTTGTTCATGTAGATAGGCGTGGGTTCATCCCCCGTCCCTTCTGTGCGTGTGTGTCTCTGTGTGTGTGTGTTTCCAGCTGCCTCTGCGACTGATTATGCTTTTAGGCGCTCCAACACATGCCTTGGCTGTGCCAACTATTGTCTTCGGGTGGCGTCAGCAGCCTACAGTATCATATGCCTGTGAAGCGCTCTGTTCAGTAAAATCGGTAGCGCGTTCTGTAAATGCTTCATACTGTAGTGTGTTCTATATATGTAGATAGGCGTAGGTTCGTCCCCCGTCCCTTCCGTGTGTGTTAATGTCTCTGTGTGTGTGTGTTTCCAGCTGCCTCTGCGACTGATTATGCTTTAGGCGCTCCGCAACACATACCTTAGCTATTGCCAACTATTGTCTTCTGGTGGTGGCGTCAGCAGCCTACAAGTATCGTGTGACAGCGCTCTGTTCAGTAAACTCGGTAGCGCGTTCTGTAAATGCTTCATACATGTAGTGTTCATGTAGATAGGCGTAGCGTTGCGTCCCCATCCCTTCCGTGTGTGTGTCTACATGTGTGTGTGTGATAATTTCCAGCTGCCTCTCGCGACTAATTATGCTTTTAAGGCACTCCGCAACACATGCCTTGGCTATTACAACTATTGTCTTCTGCGGTGGCGTCAAAACAGCCTACCTGAAAGTATATGCCTGTGACAGGCGGCTCTGTTCAGTAAACTCGGTATTATGGCGTTCTGTAAATGCTTCATATATATAGTGTGTTCATGTAGATATAGATAATTAGGTTCGGTCCCCACGTCCCTTCACGTGTGTGTGTGTGTCTGTGTGTGTGTGTTTCCAGCTGCCTCTGCGACTGATTATGCTTTTTAGCGCTCGCAACACATACCTTGGCTGTACCTTGCAACTATTGTCTTCTGCGGTGGCGTCAGCAGCCTACTAAGTATGCCTCTGACAGCGCTCTCCGTCCAGTTAACTTCGGTGAAAGGCAGCGTTCTGTGAATCGCTTCATACTGTACTGAGTTCATGTAAATAGGTAGGTTCATCTCCACGTCCCGCTTCACGTGTGTGTGTGTGTGTTTCGTTAGTGCTGCATGAAATCGCCAGCCACAACTGAATAAGCAAATCCTTAAAGTGTTCTGCAATCCAACAGTGTGATATTTAAAATCATGTTAAGACTCACACATTGTTGATTGTGAACGATCTGCGTATAGCTGTTTTTTCTGCACCGCGTTGTGGAAACCATCGCGAAACAACGTTGCATGTTGTATTAATGAACTGTTTAAATGTTTTACGAAGACTTGTGTTGTATTAGCCGGAACTTCTGGGGACTATTCTTGCTGCAGGTTTGGGGACGGCTGGTTTGTTTGTTGTTTCATGAGTACAATATCATATGTCGCGGTGCTGTTCATAGTATGCTTTCTGTGATGTTGACATGTGTGTAGTGTTTACTTTGGGTTAGCAGTGCGTCTCTGCTTGGTAATGCTGTGGCTACATCTCCCATTACTTTCGCATAGACGGTGACAAATGGAAGTGTAAGGGTGGACATTTAAAGCCTGGATACTTCCATGTTATGTATGTAAGTCTCACGCAGACTACAGCAGCGGGTGATAAAGCGCATACATGTGTCTATGGAAGTACCTTTGGATACCATATCTGCGACCTGTAGTGGGCAATGTTTAAGTTGACTTTGTTCCATCTACCTATGTGTGACATGGTTTGTGTAGCCAGCCATAGGGTGCCAACAAGTCTTCCCCTGTTCATTGGGTGTTTGCCATGATTGGTCTATTGACATCACTCCCGTATTAATTCACGAAGGATGTCTTTCATTGTTGTAGCGCCATGGTTTGACAACGTGTATGTCATTCCCAGCAGGCGTGGAGATTGTGCCATTGGTATGTTTACACAGGTGACCATCTTTCTGTTCCACTGTATGGAAGCGTGTGATCCCCATAGATGTGCTGGCAGATTATTGTGCTGTAATAATGCGCGGTATCTGCCCAGCGGTCTGGCTTTGAATGGGGAGTGTCTACTGTAGACCCTATCCTCTGTATTCCTGGGTTGCATGCGGCTTGCAGCAGCTGTTGGGGATTCCCCCAGGTTTTGCAGCTATGTAGATTTGCCATCTTGGCAAATGCGTTTGTCCATCCATGGGAACTGCCTACTGGACACTGAAGAGGAAGTAATCGGGCTGTCAACATTTCACAGCTGCATTCTCCATTTCCGATTGGATGATCGGTATTGAGTATTGCTTGAAGTAGCATTATATAGCCACGCGTCCGCTTTGCAGGCGGGACAGCGAATCATCTGCCAATCCACACCGACACCCATTTTGCTTACCTGCGATCCCATGTCTGCAACCCTCGACGGTACCCCTTGCACACCCTTCATGTGATATGCGGAAATGGGATGTGAAACGTAATGTCACGATGTATGGACGCGGCAGCAGCCTGGGGAGTCTATTCATATGTCCTGCATTTCATGGGCCGGCTGTCATCACCCTTGAAGGCTTGTGGTGCATATATCTACCTGTGCGGTAGTCACGGCTGTCACCTCTTCGGTTCACACTATGCTGCCCACGCCGTACTTAAGGAGTAATTTTTTGGGTCCTGGCAATGGTTACCACCCGATGTGCATATGTAAAGTTTAGAAACATGTTGGACTGTGTCCATTCGGCCATGATGGGTTTGACTGCCGCCCGTATGTTCCCCAGTCCCCGGATGTCTGTCATACCTACCCATATTATGTAGTGCTTTCTGGAACCCACGTGTCCTTCCACAATTTACCCATTATGGTGTTACTGTAGTACTGCATAAGGTTGGCGGCTTTGCTTTAGATAATCCTCAGAGTACCATTGTGAACTATCCACCACTGTATTGTCATTATAACACAGCGGTACATGTAGAACCACATTTATTCATGACAGTATGTTATTGTATGTGTAAACCGTAGGCGCCATATTTTAACCATAGTATGACCTTCTAGTTGGCGTTGTTGGTGTGTGCCATTAATATGTGTTCTACAGATTACGCTGTATGTTCCATGAGGTGGAAATTAGGCGGGTGATCCCCACATGCCTATGATAGCACCTTGGCTGCTGTGTCGCGCTGCTGGATGCATCGCACGACGCAGGATGGATGTCTCACAGGGTGTATCTACTGTTGTTTCCATCTGTATGTCACCAATGTTATGCACTTACTACACGGCTGTGTATTCCACCAGGTTTTGCTATTATGGGTGCCATCTTGTAATAAATACCGTGCGTTTGTCCATCAGCTTGGGAAATGCCTACTGGACTTGCTGATGTAGGGCTGAACACATTTCACACCTGCCTTTAGCATTACCCAATGGATGCTTTGCATCCTTAGTAAGGTAGAGGACTAAGGCCGTCCTGCTTACCGCAGCCCTCCCGCGAGGCGGGACAGCGGATTATCTGCCAAACAACACCGGCCCCGATTTTGCATACCCAGGATACCATGGCTGCAACCCGGCCACATGGTGGCATGACATCCTTCATGTGTGCCGGGAACTGGGATATGGGCGCACATGTAGACCGCGGACGGTCTGGGGACGCTCTGTTCATTATGTCCACCGCTGTCATGGGCAGGTATCATCAACCTTAAACAGCTGGTGGTGCATATGTCTAGCTGTGCCGTAGTCCGCGGTTAAGTACTCTGATTGGCTGATCCGATGGATAACAGAATTAACGCCATGTAATTTTTGGAGTCCTACAATGGACACCCGATGTTGCATTTGTAAAAGTGTAGAAGCGTGTTGGACTGTCACCATCTGGCCAGTGGTATTGACTGCCGCTGTATGTTTGTATCGTGGATGTCTGCTTGACTACCCATGCGAATTTGTATTACGCTGGCAAGCTATCTATATATCCACGCGTGTGCCAGTATCGCGAGGAAATACAGCAAACCTTTAACGTCCTGCCCATCTTCATAAGCAGACATTATGCACTGGAACATATATCGGCAACGAAACAGACACTGTCAAAATCACGATATGGACTCCACAGTGAAAAGGATACTGAGCTCTTTCACCTACTGTAACATGGGGCCATTCGTCGAGAGTCACAGATGCATGACATAGCCGTCCCTTATACACTTCCTTCGAAATTCGGTTTAAAGCCCGAAATAATCAATAAACCTGCTCTACATAGTTAGGTGGACAGTGCTCCAAGTCTTGATTATAGCGGTAACATATACATATCAGTGTTGCATGCGCTTGGCTTCATGGAAACAATAATACGGCAACAATGTGTTAATATATATATACAATATTGGTAAATACAATCCATCTGATATCCTGACACATAGTTGAGTAATTGTTGTGAGTGCACCTTAGAATGTAGTGTGTTGATCAGGATTATTAACTTATATCCAGTAATGTGTATAATAATGGTAGCATTCACGATAACAAAAGCGTAAGGAATCAATAAGGTACTATTTAAAACATATATTTTACAATTATGAATGTAAATGTGTGGAGGAGACATCCGTAACCTTCCCTGGTTCCACTGGATCACACACGCTGCTTTACACTTTTTCACTGTCGAGTTGTGGAGTTCGCTGGCGCACGTATGCATATCCGTCAATCCCGTTTATATATGTTTACACACAATTGTCATCTTATTAATGTGAATTCGTGTTTCGTTAGTTGCTTATGACTATTCGGCGGTAACATATATGTCCTGATCCCGGTTGGCCGGGCGTGTGCATAAAGCACTTACAGCTTTTATATATGCCAACAGTCTTTTGCAGCATGGGCGCGTACGTTACCGCGTGCACATCATATGTTCTATAAAGTGTTCCGTAATTCAAAGCGTGACTGCATTCACGTTTGCGGTTCTATGACCAGTACCACCGTTAGCTGTTAAGTTGTCTCATTAATATGGCGCCATACCATGGTACCTATGTACATTATATCCCCACCGCACACACGCTGCGTCACAGGCATCCCATTCTCCTGCTGGGAAAGGTGCGGTGAAAGTACTGCATCGTTGAACATTCCCTAATTCCCCTAGCTCATGGCCCAGGATGCATATGTCGTCACCGCAGGAGCTGTTCAGATGACAGGTGCTTATATCCCATGCTGCGCCACGAAGGCCTTGATTGTCAGGGTGATGTTGCTGTGGTGCTGGGTTTGGTCTTGTCAGCCCACTGTGCGGGACTGCCCTGACCCTGTCTGTGAATGTTAGATGAGTCCCACATGGGCACGTTTGTCCGTGTCCATGGTACCCATATCCGCGACCCCCATTATTCGTAACCGTGTCATCGATTGGCAGTGTACTGCACATGGTCTGGTGGGTAGACCAATTTCCGTCTACTAACGTCGTATGTATGGCTGTCAGCCAGCCGCCTTAATATTACAGGGGTTTTACACCATTCGCGTGGCGACTTTTCCCACTGGAGCCACACAGAACATGTCCGTTTGCTTGGTTTGGGCAGAGTTTCGCTGTGCTACACATTTCACATGGCGGAACAGGTTAGACAGCGAAACTCAGCGATTGTCCGGTGTACCCGTTGTAGATCTTGTTATACCTAATTGCACCCGGTCTGGTCGGACCAGTTTCCATTACTAACCCTCCATGTATGGCCTGTGTGCTTATTACAAGGGTTTACCATTGCGTGGCGACTTTCACTGAGCCACAGACATGTCCGTTGCTTGGTTTGGGCGGTTCGCTGTGCTACACACATTTAACATGGCGGAACAGGTTGAACAGCTCAATATTACGAGGACATCGGGTTCTCCGTCGCTGTTTAGTATTGAATGTCTATGTGGGTTTGTTTCACAAAGCGAGACAATGTCGACATTGTTACTGGACATCTCGCGCGAGAATGCGTCCGCACGCGCGGGTGACGTATGTCTGCCTTTGGGCGAACAGGCATTATGCTGTGCCATTATGTCTGGGGATATATGGTTTCTTGACATAGATGATATGCCATACTAGCAATGACCCTAAGCAATGACCAGCGTCTGGGTGTGGGTACTGCTGTATTACCCACGGAAGAGTGGCCTTAGGTTAAGTGGTGCCCTAGGCAGAAGTTGCCACCGATACATCACCAGCTACCCCCTCCTGGTCTACCTACGCCAAATAGAGTCTGGAAGGTGCCCGAGTAGAACAGCGCCCTAGGCGGCTACCTACTTGGCCTATGCCTAAGGCCGGCTATGTGTGTGGTCCAGGCATCGGACTTGAGCGAGCCGTCTGCGTGGAGTATGTCCAGCATTACCCACATCCAGCCCCAAGGCAGTCAACACAGCATCCATGGGTCAGATGGTGTCCCAGCTGTGTACTCCAGGAACTCTATAGAAATTAAACCTACCCAGGACAGCTGTTTAATCTTAGCCTCACCTCAGGATATTACCCAGTAGTAGCACAGGCGGGCGGGCTGTAGTCACCTCCACATAGATGGTGCCTCCACTGACCTGGTAATTACCATACCATTAGTTTGACAAGCCTTATCTGCAAAGCCATGGAGATGGATCATAATGGAACACATAGATAAAGACATAGGGGACTTCGCATACTTTGGATACAGCCAGGTTGGCTTGGTCAGAGAATCAGATCATGCCTTTTACCGTGTTTCACTTTGTAGGGAAATCAGTCACCAAGGCCATTGATGAGAAGGCAGTCCATACAGCCTACCTCAACCCGGCAAAGGCCTTGACACAATACCCTCGGGTATAATTGATAAACCCGTCATCTTGAATGTAAATCCATACATGCCATATGGGTTGCAAACTGGCTAAGTCACAGAACACACATGGCCATAGTTGCTGGCGCCATGTCATACTCACACAGGTCACAGGTGGTGTCCCATGGGGCTCAGTCCTGGGTCCACTATTTCTCAACATCGTTTCCAATGTACACGCATACACAGGGGGGTTATGGGTGACAATGTTTGCAGATGACTGCAAACGGGTGCCAAGTCAGACACACATCTGACACAGATATCCTTCAGGAGTGCCTCACAGATGTGGATAAATTGGTACCAGAGACATGTCCTACAGCTAAATGCCAGGAAATGCATAGGCATACCCTTGGAAGAACAAGGTTACCCGAGCTACCATATAGTGTGGCGATCCACTGAGCACAGAGGGGTTACCGGTCTGAGGACAGGTTGTTGTTAACCGTTAGATTGACGCACATGTTGCTAACATAGTTAGGTAGACCTTCCACATTGCCCACATCATCATGAAGGGATTCACATCTAGATCAGGGAGGTCATTGTCCCCTTGTACTCATCGCTCTATTGGACCTTCATGATTTGGGTACAATGCCCGTTCAGAATGTATCTGTTGGCCCATACCACCTGCGGCAGCTGGAAAGGCACCAACAGTTCTGGCAATCGACAAACCAGATGGGGTCTCGAAGGTACTTATGTGTTATACTGACCAACTGAAAAATTCCAGCTGTATACAGTTGCATACCACTTGCCGCAGAGGTGACCACGTTGCCTGTTACCCACAACATACAAGGCTATGCTTCGAGACCAGATCTGATGACTGCTATGCCTGCGTAATGAAGTTAGATCCCATCGAACCACAGAAGGCGGCGGCTGCACGGCCGACACTGTCATTAATCAGGCGATGTTGTTGGGACAGATTCATCTTTGAACACTCACTATGCTGTGGAACAACATGTCCAGCGGTACATGTGAGGGACAGAAGCACCCTGCACGCTGGCCTTGTGTTGATGATGTTGAACATGGATGTCTGAGATTGATTTATTTAAGTAACCATCTGAAATGAATATTTACATTTAGCACATTGTAGGAATCTTTACATTTAAGTTGGTCTATTTTGGTAGTCCATAATCATACCCGGTTTATAATGTATATATTAATGGTTTCATTTTGCATATTACCTAGGTGTCTGCAGTTCTACTCTGTTAATATATTGGCTACAATCGTCGTGGGACATATATCATATCTTACACAGTCAGACCATTTGGAAGGAACATTTATGTTGGTTTCATCTTTTCATATATGTACATATATTTCTATTTTCCGATGAAATTTTAACTGCCTTTCGAGCAATGTTATCTTGATGTGTCCTCACAGTGTGGAATCTGTAACTTAAGTAAGGTTTGTTTGCTTGTCTGCCTTTAAAGAGCATGTAATTAGTACCTAGCACATCTAATTTACACTGATAACCAATTAAGGCTTTTTAAATGTAGTAGGTTGGACTGCATTGTATGTCATATTCTGAATAAGTCTGCTTATGAAGCGAACCGAAAGATGAGCTCAAGTAGACTATGGTGACTGCCCTTTGAATTCTTGGTGTTATTAGCTCTGGTGGTCTTTGGTGGTCCCTACTGAGTACCTCGTCTTTGCTTTGGACTTCATCGGCTGGTTGTCTGTGTTTGTTGTATAGAGATGTCAACTGTAGTCCCTATGTGTATTGCACGTATGGCAATACCTTACTCGAGCGGTGTAATTCCACCGGGTTTGCACGTTATGAATGCCATCTTACGTCATCACAGCTTGTCCATCCACGTAGCAATTGCCTACGGACCCACTGTGGTATAGGGCTGTACACATTTCACACCTGCATTTGCGCATTCTCCGGTGAATGGTTTGCATTATTAAGCGGAGAGTGAGGCAGGTGTCTCACGCACATCATCCCTCTCACAGAAGCGGGACAAAAGGTGCACCTGCGAGGAAAGCTTGACACGCAGGAGCCAGATTCTACATGCAGACTCCCTCGGCTGCAACAGTGGACGAGTACCCATTACATCCTTCATGTGTCTTGAGGACGTGTGATGTGGGCGCTTGGCTCAATGGACCCGATACCCTGGAGTGACTCACGTGCATGGTGCTGCATTTCATGGACAGCGCTATCATCCAACATTGAAGAAACTTGCGTGTATATATGTCTGCCACCTGTAATGTGGTGGCGACAATGAGGATCAACGTGGGTAATGCAGGAAGCTAACCCGGGCATTCTCTGAATAAATTTTTGGGTCCTACCAATGGACACCGACATTATAATGCATATGTCCAGAGTTAGATGTTGCTGGACTGTGTCCACCTGCCAGTAGCTTTTCACTGCTGGTGTATGTTCCCCTAATGGCGGATGTCTGTTTGACTACCCATTCCATGGTGCTACATAACCAGGTGATTTAGTACCGCATGGAACAAATGGCTTTGTGCCAAAGATGCTGGTTAGCAACTGCTTCATAATAAACCTCAAAGGAACATCCCAATGGGACATATCCGTCACTGTATTTCCAATATAACACCACGGAACGTATGTTGATTACCACCTATGTATTCATTTAACCATGTTGTCTTCATAGGGCTGGGAATGCCATAGTTTACCTTATCACCTTGGCCCGTTGTGTGTGTGCCATGCGTGGTATGTGTTCCACAGGTGCTTTTATCTGACTTCCGCTGTCATACAGTATGCGATGTGGTGCTCTCATTCACGTCCTGTTGCTGGCAAGATTGAGTGCTGTATTATGCGCCGGTCAGTTGACGCGACGGTCCGGCTTTATATGTGGAATGTCAACTTCATAGAGTCCCTATGTGTATTTCCTGTGTTATGGCCCATTAGCGCTATGTCATTTTACCGGGTTTTTACTGCGGTTGTTGGGTGCCATCCCACCATGCGATCTGGTGTCCATCCATGACAATTGCCTACTGGTTCGCGCTAGTATAGGGCTGTACACACCACCTACATTGGCATTCTCCGATTGGCATGGTTTGCATTATTAAGCCGGAGAGTAAGGCAGGGTGCACTCACTTACACATCCCACCTCCCAGGTGAGGAAAGATTGCCCTCTTGAGAGCAACAGCTTACCGAGCACAGAGTCTACATGCACCCAGAATCGCCTGGCGTGGTAACAATTGACCAGTACCCATTACACACATCCGTCATGTGTCGCGGGGACTGTGATGTGGGCCCCGCAGTTCGGGTTATGGACCGCCTGTACCCTGGTATTTCTGCCTTGCATCTGTTAACGCTTGCGTGCATGTGGACAGCTATATCATCCAACATTAAACACGCTTGCGAATTACGCCATATGTACCTGGCGACGACAATGAGTTCAAAATTACGTGTTAGAAAAGGCGTGAATCAGGTGGCGATATCGAACACCACCAGATTCTGGGTCAAACCAATTGGACACCACTGTTACGCCTTTAAAGTATGAAGCTTGCCAGGTTCGCTGTGTCCTTGTGAGCGAGTGCGGGTTTCACTGATGCTGTACCAGTGTTCAACAGCGGATGTTGGCGACTACCACATACTGTGTTGTGCTATACCAGGAGCCATGTCTTCGACACCAGAGACTTAAATACTATGCCATCCAATGTTGCAAGGTTAACAAGCCGCTTCTTCATTACCCATGCAGAGGTCACGATTGGGAGGTATTGCCACTTTATTGAACTCAGACAACTTTTGAGACTTCAATGTACATCACGGGAACTTTAGGAACCAGTCGCATTTTACCGGCCATTTACGTTAATTAACAGACCGCGTGTCAATACATCGTATGATAAGACATATTGTCATGCAGAACCGTTGATCTATGCAGTTCGTCATTGTTGGACGATTGGCTTCACCGCTTTGTGTCATCCGTTGCTCGTAGTTCGTTGCCGAAGTTACCATACATTGCTTGCTCAAGAGGCAGCGCTACAGGGCAATTCCTGCACACTGCACTGTGGTGCTCCTTTAAGGGACCCTGAGCCAGTGAATTAGAGACAATCTGGCCGTACCGCATCGTAAATCACCCATTACCATCGCAAGCCCCTTTACGGACTGCATGAGCCAGTCATTCAACTTACCCAACTTCAGGCTGGTTCACTCGGTACCAATGCACCAGGCATCCAGTGTGGTGTACCCAACCATACCTGGGATGTACAACACGAGCAGAGGTGGCTACTACAAAGATAGAACCTTGAACGCACCACTTGTAATTCGCCATTTGCCTTGGTCATCATATGTCCTTGAAGTTACACACTGTTCATGGGGAATTGTCCAGGGGCACATTCCACCAGATATACCTACATGGACCTGGTATTAACAATCATTTGCCACCCATAGGTTTCTTTCGCTGCTACTCCAACACCTAGACTCGGACTCCGCCACGCCAGCAATATGCTCCTGACTGGGTTCACATGGGGGGTGGGGTTTATCAACATACGACATTGCCAGCTTATACAGGCTGATAGGTCCAGTGAGGACATCTCACACCCTCCACACCCCAGGAGATGTGTGTACCAGGTGGTTTGTGGTCACCAGCCTTCTGTGACACAGGTGGGACAAAATACTCTCCTCCCGGAGACGGTAGTGGACATAGCATCGCACTGAAAGTTTCCCAGCTGGTGACCCGCTGTGCATGCCTCCCACTATCTCATTTATAATTGGACCCACAGTTAGGACAGCTATTTCTTCTGTAGCCTCTACCTCAGGTGAGGGTACCCAGGTTGTGTCACCTTAGCAGCTGTAGTCCCGTCCACAAGGCCAATACCTCCACACAAAGGGCTGGATTGTACTGTCCCAGCCCATTACCCTGAGGACCTATCTGCAAAGACATGGGAGAGGGATCATACTACTTGGCTTTCGGCCTGACTGCATGGGGACAGTGCATCACTTTATCCGGTTTGTCTTACGAACAGGGGAGGCGGTTCCCATGCACTTTAAAGCATGGTTGACATTTTGGGACAATCCTTGAGGCCACTGATGGGGGTGTTGCAGTCCATACAGACCTACCCTTGACCTGCAGCAAAGCCCTTCATCACGATACCCCCTCAGGTATCGATTGATAAACCCCATTGGCTGGGATAGGATGAACCGTACATCGCAGGAATGGGTATGCAGAAACTTGTCTATGTGACTTTAGCTACTACGGTCTGCTAGTTGCTGGCGTATAAATTCAGACCTACTGCCCTGTCACAAGTGGTGTCCCATAGGACCCTTCAGCATCACTCCTGTCCTTACACTGTACCTACATTTCACTGGTACCATTTGGCACACACAGGGGTGCTGTAGGCAACAATGTTTGTAGATGACGCTGCAAAACGGGTGCGCCATAGTGGGACGAGACATCTGACACAGATATCGCTTGAGGAGGGAACTCCAAGAGCCCATGCATATCTGCTGTCAGGGGACATGTCCCCACAACTAGAAAATAATAACGGACGTAATACAACATCGCCATGCCTGGCAGAACACCACTAGGTCACCCCATGTGTCCCAGCAGCATAGGTGGCTGTCCACTTTCAGCACAGAGGGTGATTACCAGGGGATCAGGGGACAGTCGTTTAGGCGGTGCGACCGATTCATTTCCACACACCGCACAGCGTTGCTATAAGTGGTTGTGGCCGGGTCTTCTACATTACTTACCCTGTTGGTGCAGGGATTCACATCTACATCAAGGAACTGGAGTCATTTGTCTCCTTGTACCCATTCACGTGCCCCACACCTATGATCTACTACATTGCCCCATTCAGACTGTATCTGACCATACACCTTACCACAGCAGCTGGGAAGCCCACATGTGGGTTGATTGTACTGCTTACAGATGCAGGATGGGCACCTCACATTGTGTAATGCTGCCCCCACTTCAGCCCGGACCCTCGCTGCGTCACGTCACTGGCTTTATTTAGTGCGTGACCTGTGCGCTGACATCACGAAATTTGCCATGTCAACTCCTCGCACTATGTCAATGTGTATGCCTTCACCTACTGTATCTGCATCCCTCAGAACCACTAGGGCAGGTGAGCATTTACAATGTGTCCACGGTCATTAATGGGATGTGTTTAGGTGACACATATATCCGCCCAGACACTCATTATGCTGTGGATCTGCATCACAGTACATGTGAGACAGACATCCTTTCTAATGCCTTGTTGCTGGCTTCATGTTGTCGTGGATAAATTGGAAATTGCAGGTATAGGCCAGGGATTACAAATTCATTATCAGTGCTTGGCGGAGATACAGCAATATCATGGTTATTTACCATCTGAAGCGCAGAAGGGTTGGCAAAGTCATCCCTATGCTTATGAACCGTGTAGGTATTATGGCTGGGCCTGGGACGATAGCCTACCACAGTTACCTATGGACGTGGTGAACCTATATGCTTCTTAATTTGTCACATGTACAATTGTCTATCCGCTATCACTCTTTCACCACTCATGTATATTTCTACATGGCACATGATTTGTCCTCTGCATTACATGCAGGGTATATGCTGTTATCACGTTACACACCTCACCGTCACCGTTCGATTGACAGTGTTCATCTGTGTCCCTAACACTGTGATACTGAGGACTACCACCCCATCCTTCACAACGTTCACATGCATATGTCCATTCTATTCTTCTTTTGGCCTATGGCCAGGGGATGTTAAGTCAAACATTACTGAAGTCCTGTTTGTGCATGCTTCATGTTGGTGTTTGACCAGGCTCCGTTACAGATGTCTGTTGGACCCAGTAGTGTGTCTTGCTATTAATGTTTGCCATGTGTTTTATTGCGGGTACATCTGCTTGGGAGACGGTATGGTTAACATGATGTTCCTCTTTGCAGGGACACCCATCCTGGAGGTTTGTGTCATGCATCTGCACTTGGCGCGTGCCATATGTCTGTACTATTCCCTGATGCGTGTATGCCTTCATGCACTACATACCTGGTGTTACACTGGCTGTGTGTATGTGGTACACATGGACATTGTGATGGTTGGCTTGACCTATTCCCATGCTAGAATGTAAACATCTGTCAATTAAGTCTTTTAAATCAAACTGTAACACTCATTAGTATTTTCAAAAATGACACTCATTGCACAGGAAGCTGGGATTAATAACTAACATTTTACTACTGTGTGCAGCAGGAGGCAAAGGTATCAGTAAAAGTTTAGACATTTGTTCAACTCTATACATGTTACATCTGTATATGAGGCACATTCTGTATACTATCATCTTTTTGCACACATTAATGATGTGGTCAGTCTACAAGCATTTTACATTGCTAGATTACAGAACATTGTATTCCTACAACAGTGCTCAGGAGTAATGCTTATTACATGTTTTCCCATGAGGATATAGCCCAACCTTGAGCCACATATTCACTTAGACTGTACTTGGTAAATTCTGCTCTGTCACGGTTCCAACACTGTTCATATCCAGTCCCTCCTCAGAGTGTCCTACTAGGTTCCTGTGTCTCTCTGCTTTAGGTAGCTGTGTACTCTGTGTTAGAGCTCACAAGCCTATCCTCCTCAGTGGAAGGATGACAGATATACCTGTACATACATGTATTATTCTGTAACCCGAGCAGATGGTAATACTGACCGACACTACACCTGCTGCTGGTTACTGCTAGGGTCAGGGTTCAATCACACTGCAGCTACACCACAAAGCAATTACCGGTGCCATGAGAGCGCTGTACTGCCATATTGTCAGGTAGAATAATATGCATTATTGCCACTATCTTAGCTTCTAAGTTTACTTGCACGTCATATATATGTTTAAATATGTATTTTGCTAACATTCTCCCTCCTTTGATTGCTTCTACTCTATCCAGAAACATATACAACATTATTTCAAATTCCCCTAGCCTCTTCCCTTGGTGGAGCGTTTAACTAGGCAAGTAATTTGTTGTACATTGCAAGTAGGATTGCATTTTCTATTGACAAATACCACTACAGGTCTTGATACATAGTCTACGAGGTACAGGGTATATGCTTAAGCATGGAGTCCTGACTAATACTTACATGCAGTATCCGCACTTTTAGACACATGCTCCCAATATGAGCAAGAACAACACAAATGGCAATCGTCGCTTGATTATTCAATGTATGACTGACTTCCCATCCACCCAATGGTTTCGCAGTGGAAATGGTTCGTCAGTGGGTTTTGGAGCCTGGATTTCCGCCATGGTTCAACACCACTGCTATAAGCCTACCTCTACGGTTGAGGTGCTTTTGTCTCTTCATGTGGTAGTTGGACCGCGGCGATCTTCTTCAGTAAGCGGCATTTTTGCAATTCTCAGCGCATACGCAGTTGCACGTGATGGCGCTATTACATTTGCAATGACACAACAGTTCTCATTGCATCCAGTTCATCAGTTCACATGTTCAAGGCGGAAAGTCACATTCATCCTTCACTCCTGACAGGTTTTGATAACTTCCTCTGTTCCCCTGATTGATTTCACTACTCAGAAGCTGCAGGAGTGTTCCAGCCCAGGTTGTGGCGCTGTCACTCAAGTCCATATGCAATTGATATTCCTTTATCTCTTGCAGAAGACTGGAATGTCAGAACAGGCTTATTTCACCCGCACTGGATTAGTAGGTTTTCTCCGACTGTGTTTCCACAGTTCTTGAGCTATATGTGTTATAAGGATTCGTTTAACGCCCACCCACAGGCAATTGTTGCAGTATGTCGTAGCCTTGATGGAGCAGATAACCAAATAACAACTGCGGACCAATTCCCAGGTAACCATTGATATGCTTATTTCCACAAACAACATAACAATATTCTACTTTACTACTGATCGCGGGTTACCTCTGCATGTAACATAATTCAATGTCTCTAACAGAGGACTGTTTATACAATTCAGGATGTTTCTGCACATCCTTCAACTTATTATTCTCATGATGTTTCAAAGTACAAATTAGGAATGGGTGCTTTCTAAGTAGTACTGTGATCTTTGGCTGTTGCTATGACATTAAAGTAAAGACACAGTTGTATGTTACAAATACTCTCCCACAACAACTGAAACTGTATCTATGTTTCCCTTGGTAACATACAATTCCTTTTTGTGTAACATGGTGCTGGAGGCCATTGCCGTTGTCCTGTGATCTCACAGAACCCTGTATCAAAGTGTAGATATTCACTGGAGTGTCAATCTATCCCCAAGGGACAACTTGTATGCATCGGAAGTCCTCCATATGATGTAGGTATGGCAGTACAAAACACAGCAATTTAAAGTGAATTCACAATTGGTCTCCTCTATACACCGCAGCGTCATGCCTGCCTGGGTATCTGTTGAAGTGTGGAAGACACTCTGTGGCCAGTTCATCGCGTATCAGTATTTGTATCCGATGTAGTTAGTTATGTACAGGTAAGATCAGAAAAATGTAACATAAACACAAACATGGTTAATAGGTGTATAATCATTCAGGACAGCAAACATAAATGTCTTTAGGGGTTGCTTTTGTATTTATGGTTATACAGTCTTGGCGGGTGATTCAGGCTCTTCTGGTATATCAGCTACAAGATGTCAATCAGACTTGATATCCTTTACCGGTTTGAAATGTGAGGTGGACCCAGGGCGACCTCTCTGCAAACTTTACTGCGGTAGGCGTTGCCAACAGTACCGGTGATTACCAGACAGCCGCAATGTCCACTTGGCAATAATGTTCTTTGCATAACGGTGACATACACAGGATACTGGTGTCAGCTATCGTCCGTCTTCGTTTGCTCTTATCTGTAACAGACTTTAACTGAAGAACAGTGTTACTAGTTAACAATCCTCTCATGTCACCTGCTACTGAGTCATCGACCTCCGGCTCTGCAGGCATGACAGCTTTCACTCTGGCACATGATATGCCATTCCACATACTACTTCGGAGTGGGTGCAGCACTTTACATTTGGAACTGTTGTCATGCTCAGCAATGCTAGAGGTAGACAGCACATGTAACTTCGTCTGGATGTCACCCACCAACCTCCTCTACTTATTTCTCAGGATCCCATTCTCTGCCAGCAATCATGCTGAGTGTGGAGTTGTACATGCAATTTACATTCATGGTAATACTAAGTAATCCCCAGGTAAGCGTGATTGTCGGACAGTTCACTTTCCATGTGTTCTATTGTCACTTTGTAGCTTCTTTACAGCATGCCAGATCACAAAGGATACTTTATTTTACTGGCACCTTGCCACTGCTGCATCCGGATTAATGGTTTAGGAATGCTTCTACCCATTTGATTATATATATGTGTAATCAGCTAAACAGTATTTGTTCCCTTCACATTTATGCAGATGTATGAACTCCACCTTACAAATGATGCAGCGTGAGCGGTTATGGTGGTGTGGTAAACTCACTCCCTTCGGTTTTAAATACTCCTGTGCATGATATCTACTGCCAAGCGTGACCACGCTGCTCATGAGGTTTGTATGCTGATTAAGTGATTCCGTATGTAAGGGGAATTCTGTAAACCAAATGTACCATCCCCCGTGTTGAGAGATGTGTCTACCCATAGCTCCACAAAGCGCATATCTGAATACATTCAGGCGTTAATATTGGCTTTCTCACTGTGGATATGTGCAGTCCGTGTTCAAGGATTGCTCACCTGTCATATACCCGCTTTCCGCATTAAACTTTAGCGCTTTAGTTGCTGTGGAACATGCATTGTTTGCATACAGTTTCTACATCCTAAACTGTCTGAGGTTTGTCATTCCTCATTCACACAGAAACACTTTCCAACTGTGGCCGCTGCTTGTTTGCAGGTGCATGAGCTCATGCCTTACCTTTCCTACTGTTATCTCTGTTGCTTTTCTATGCCCTGCATTTACAATTACCTACTTCCAGTTGGGTAACTGCATGGAGTCTATGCCATTCAAGATGCATTATCGCATGATTAATCGGTTTACCCCGATTGGATGTTATCATTCCCCTATTCTTTCCACTGCTGCTCACTTAAACATGCACTGCACGGAACAACAGAACTGACTATGTCGGGGCATATGTCCACACATCGGTTTTTCGCTACGAGTACAAGCCGCGTGTTAAAGCTATCTATTCTGCTGCTTGAAAGGCAGACGCGTTATGCTGCAGGGTTTGGCCGTCTACAAGCGTCGTTATTATCAATAACTACTGCATAACCTACTTGATTCGTTCCTGTACCGGGACTCTGTCTACATGATCCCGTACACATTAACTGTCAATGCCTCTGCATCATCTAAGGGTATATCAGTGATATCATGTAATCGCTGTGTGTAGTTATTTAATCCATTTCGTATAGGCAACTGTGTGGCCCAATTGTGCCATACACAGGTGTCGGACGTGACGTTGATAGGTTTCATGTTGTACAGCGTTCAATCACCATATGAGGTTGACTCAGTGGTATGGTCAAACATGACAAATGTCTGGCCCGGGTCAGGAATGCTATCTTCTCTTGCAGCAGACTGATGCGCGGCTGCATGAGACATTCTCACAGTGAGAGGGTGGTCAGTAACATTCGCGGCCGGGGCCTGTACTGCCATGGGTGCTACAACAACTGCCTGTACACAATGTGGCACTGACCATGCCACCCAGAAGAGTGTCCAACTGCAATGAGTAGTCAGCTATGGCGTTGCTTACTTCCCTGCTGTTGCATCAGACTGACGTCATATATCTCCGCTTACAATCTACGGTCTGACAGCATGTGTTATGATTATTCCGCGAGACCTACTACAGCTGTTGGGGCTATCAATCGTTCTAGTCTGCAGAATGCTGTTTCTGCTACTGTAATCCAGTGTAGTATGTGTTGTGCTGCCATAGGTGTATTAAAGGTTAAAGGCAAACAATACAAGCGGATTCCACAGCATTGTTTGGTATCCAGATTTGACAAATGTTAGTCGACCCAGACAGGACATCATTCCCTTCTTGTTAGTTGGCTTGGGTGCTTATTATATTGCTGCCTTCCTATCGTCATGTGATGTTCTACCCTACTTGGATACCAGATATGCCAGGTAATTGACCTGTATTCTCTGTAGTTGCAATTTATGCTTGCTTACTTTATGTCCCTGTTCTGCTGATTATCTCAATAATGCTATTGTATCTTCCATACATTGCTGCTGGGTAGGGGCAAACAGAATATCATCCAATAAATTAGAACTTGACTGGCCCGGGTGGAGTTAACACGGAATGTGGCAAGCCATCCCCTGTGAGAATATCATTGTACTTTCTGGTATCACGATAGCGGTATGGCTGTATCTGTCACCCTGACTGTACATGCAAAGCAATACGGACTATGTGGATGTATAGGTATTGCAAAGTAAGCATAGCTTATATGTACCGCGGTAAGATACTTCTGTGGCATGTTCATAGCATTGAATATAGTGTGTGGGTCTGGCACCAACGCTACCCTAAGTATTCTTACATGATTTACAGCTTGTACATACTGTACCATCCGCCATTCCTTTTGGTTTCCGATCAGGAGATACAGGGTATTGCATGGTGAATAAGCGATTACTTTGTGGATGGGGAATTCCCTCTATGACTTTACAGATATCTTCTTCACAATTGTCCACGGTCTATACCTTCTGGGGTTGGGTCCTGGCCTTCCTGTCCTGCATGAGGGTTGATTACTTCAATTAATTGACAGATATCCTCACTCTGTTTTAGTACTGTGTTCTTACTTCGGGTGTCCTAGGTATGTTCACGTGTTCGGGATGTGGTTTCAATAGCTTCTGTTGCATTTGTTGGTTGTGCTACCTGCTGTTGCCACAGGATAGCTTGATGTGAGGACTAGCCTGCCCTCCGGCTTAATATCCACAGTTAGTATGTCCGAAGGTGACGGGGTTGTGGGGGCTATTCCCGGTACTCTGTATTATGATCTTCTCTAATGTCATTATGATGCTTAGCCAGCTATGTAGTGTTCTGATTTCGCCGATTGCACTACCTCCAGTCCACCGATTAATTGCATGGCGGATACCAATTAGTCAAAGCTGTTTTGTCATACCACGCACATCTTGGGGCTGCCACCTTTTCAAATGCACAATGTGGGACATTAGTGTTCCCGGAGCGATGTAATTTTCCTGGAAAATGCATACCCGCGGCCAGTACATAGGACAGAATTCCGCGTTTGCCAGGAAGCGACCAATTGTTAGCATTTCAGTTGCTTATTCTGTTTATTATTATATTTTGCTGTTCCACATACAAATTTACTGTTTTATGCTACCAATATGATGAATATCTGGGAAATGTTTGTCCTGAGATATCTAGGACATTTGCCATTTGTTGGTTTGTTTACAGGAGACCACGGCTGGCCAAGAGGACTGTCCCTCTCAGGGTGGAACAGGTGTTTACTACCCTGGAACATATGCATCAAATTTTCAGGATTACAATGTTTCAGTAGCGATATTTTTGTGTAATATACCATCAATGTTATATTTATTACCCCATTTTGCTCGCAGTAACTCACATTATGTGCTCTCTCGCGTTGCATATTCTTCACGATCACCACGTCAAGCGGATCACATGATCTGTTTCTTCAATAATCTCCCATATCCTCTACCGCGATGACTGCATTGCCCTTCTGTCATACCTGCGTGGTGTCTCCTTCCTGTATCCACTGTGAATTAGCTACAATCACTATTTACTCTGCTGTGTGTCCCCTGACCTATGTTCAGGATTTAACAGTATGTGGGTAGGTCTTCGACCGCTATCACTACTGTTAACAGAAACACAATGTAGTCTGGTCCCTGATCTACAATAGAGACAAAAAGGCAAACACTCCGCCACCTGGGCCTCCTGTTTTAAGGCTGCACGTTTTCTTCTTGGGATCCAGTTTCGCTTTTTCAATACAGATCAGACAGTAAACAGCCTCTTTACACACAACAATTCAGTTTGGAGGTCTTTTCATTCAAGAAGAACCATTTATGCATATTCTCCAGCGTACACATGTCTACAACCAGCCATTGCACTCTGACCTGCTTAGCTTACCAAGGGAATTCCGGATTACAAAGGATCACAATGTGAAATAAGTTGTTAAAAACCGGAACTGTAGTTATCAGTAGGCTTTTCTAAGTGACAGCCCGATAACACAGGAGGCTTTCGGAGTTAGGGAGAAGTTTTAGTAGTGTACACAGGCAGGCTAAATAATATACAGTCAAGTATGTAGTTTGTCTGACTCTATACAGTAAAGCAGTTTCTTTATATAGTGTTTACAATCAGCTTTTGCCCACCTTACTGGCATGTGGTGGGTCACAGGAGCATTCCATCCACACTATGAGTCGCGCCAATAGTCTATACATGTCACATTAGATTGCTGGGGAGGTGCGTGCTTTAAAATGTTTTCCCATAGAATAACACAGCCTTGCAAAAGGCACCTTGTACATTACTGAGTGTCCTTCTGTGATTGTAGCTGTTTCAAGGACCCTAGACTGTTACCGATACAGTGGACAGTTAATTTCTTATCGTTGCTTTGTCTCTCTGGTAAGGAGTTGTACTGTTATCTTGATAGAGACTCACAAGGCCATCCTCCTCTGGGGAAGGTGCTGTTATGCATGTACATACATTTATTGTTCTGTAACCCAGCAAAAATTAATGCTTGCACAGACATGAGCCTGCTCTACTGCTTACTGCCAGGTTCAGAATTCCACATCACACTACAGCTTAAGCTTCACCAATTACATGCAGGCTTGGTTCTACTGCCATATTATGCTCGCAGGTACAATTCAATGCATTATATAGTATTTCGAGTCTAAACTGGAACTTCATATGTGTTTCTATATATTTTTGAACAACATCCATCCGGCCATATGCATGTTGTTCCGTCCTTTCACCTTGACCGTGTGTATTTGTCATCCAACTAGCGCTACTCTCCACATGTGATGTCCCAGCTTCCCTTCTTTGCCTGTAGCACCCTGTTAGGGCGTCCTGTTTGAGTAGGCACCTGTTCCGCTATATGTGATCGAAGCTTCACTGCATAGATAATCATCCGATCACGGTGGTCCAACGACTCCGACTTGTCACATGTGTGTGCAGTTATGTGCACACCGTGTGGAAATATCACAAACCTATATGGTTTGGGCGAAATTTTTATACTACATCACGGGATGTACACATTCTGCTGACACATTCACATGCAGCCATTTACATATCTGTGTACCTGCGGTGGGTTGGTGACATGTGGGAGTGCGTATTTGCTTACGTGGCATTGCCTAACACAAACATCTTACCACATTTCAGGTATGCACATTGTGTGTGGTTGTATAGCTACTGCGGATGCTAGCAGGTTTGGGTGCAGAGAGGTGTATACATGGGTGGGACGAAAACATGTACAATGAGGCTGTTAATGTAGTACATCCAGAATGCATGGGTTCTGCTTCTGGATATTACACTTCATCATCGCCATCTCAGTGTATGCCTTAAGCAGAGACATTGCTGGGTGTGGGATATGTTGCTTCTATGCACATGTTTGCCTGTGTTTGAGGGTATCTTGCTTCCTTACTGTTGTTAATGTCCAAGCTTTACAGCTACCCGACTATGTACTCTCACTACTGCTTGTGACCATTATAGTTTGGCACCTTTTCCAATGCCCATAGTGGGGCATGTTATGTATGGAACTTCAGAGATTTGCAGGACTACACATACCCACGGCTAGTGCAGTTGACAGAACTTCACTTGTTTGCCATACTATAAGCTTATTCTGTAAGCATTTGGGTTCCTTATTTATGTTCTTATGCCATGTCTGTGTTTCATATAGTAATGTATATGTTTATGCTACTATTACATGTATATTCGCGGGAATTTTGCTTGGCAGGGGATCGGAGGTCATTTTCCATTTTCACGATTGTTGCAGGGACACAACTTGTCCAATCCAGGGATGCTGCCCATGGCACATTAGGGACAACAGGTAACCCTGGTGACCATGCCCATGTAAGCTACTGGGGTTTCCACCTTTTCCAGTTTTCCGATCTGGGATATTTCCGGGACTCACATCTGACTTTACAGGCCGACACATACACACGGTCACTATATAGCATAGAACTTCACTTGTTTGCCTAAATATAAGCTTATTGTTTGTGGCAATTTAGCTTGCTTATTCTGTTTCTTGTGTCATTTAGGTATTTCTGTTACAGAAATAACCACTTCATACTACCATTACATTAAAATCTGGGATATCATTGTGTCCCTACAATGCGTGGCACATCAGCCATTTTCTATCACGTTTTTCGGGACACAGCTGGCCATAGAGACTGCCCCAACCAAAGTTAGGACAGGTGGTGACCTTATGTCGCTGCTCCTATGTGGAAGTCTTGCGGCGCTGACATCTTGCGGATGTACACCTTCTCTGAGTGTATAAACACTGGCGGTGCATTCGCGGGGCCGAGCATGACAGCGGTCTTATCGTATCCTTTGCTCCTTGGGCGGGTACACTTAATACTTGGTAGCCGTGGCTTGTATTTTGCTTCTCCGTTAATTTGGGATGGACGTTACTATGTTGCATACTGTCGTCGTTTCATTCTGCACGGGACCTGGCCTGCTTTCACCATTACTATTGTGGGCCGGACGTGGCTGTAAGCACATTAGGTTGCTCACCTCATGCACGGCTTAGACGCATACTCCAGGCCTGCATCCTACCTGGGCAACTCAGGCTCACGTGCACTACTGCTTGCGTGTCTGTGATTCAGGTGCACTCCCATTAATATGTATATCGGCTACTCGCATGCGGCCCTATTCACTGCACCGCCCCGAGGCGCAAGAGCACTTCGCCCGACCTTGGCGAGCTTCATGAATCCGGGGACTGTCAAGCCAGAATAAAATGATACCGCAGAAGTGAAGAAACAGTTGATTTAATAGAGATAGATAGACATATTAAGATAGATGAAAGCAACAGATTATAGAAAGTAAATAAGAGCTTAACATGTTATAAGACTGGTAAAGCAGATGAACACCCAGTAATCAGAGCTATTAAAAAGAAAGTCATGTGATTTAACAGAAATAAAAGTCAAAACAAAAATGAAAGAGTAACAAAGAAAAGAATTTAGCTAGTAAATACCGCGACAGAACCAGTGAAAAGATAGAAACACTAAAACAATTTATGACAAAAGAACATAACAAAAACACTAAGAAAGAGACAGCTATGATAAAAATAGTATACGAGAGTATCAAAACAGTTCAAAAGCTTTATTAAATACTAATGCCAATAATAAACTAAAATGCCAGCATAGGCAGAAAAACTTAGAAAGAAAGTACAAATAAATATAAAGAACTGAAGTACAAAATAAGTAAATTATGGATGACACAAAAAAGAATTTATAGAGTATTAGGGAAACAAAATAAAAAGCAATAGATACACCACCATAAAAAGAAATAGGCACATTTTAGAGGGAATGAAGTGATGGCCAAAAATATGAGACAAAAATTAAGAAAAACTCCTAAACTGAAAGGATCTACCTTTGGCCTAAAAGCATTAACATCTTTACACAAAGCTTTGGCAACCTTGAGTAAGAAATACTTACATGCTTATACTGAAGAGTTACCTAACTGGTATGGTTAACAACAGGAAAAATAACATGCCCCTTAAGGTGAAACTGCAAGTTACCACTTGCAAAGCTATAGAACAATAACTTTGCCTTCCAACAATATACAAGCCATATAGTAGAAATGATGCTGACAGGGTTTGTAATCATTCTGAAAAAAATCATGGCAATAGACCAAAGGGGAAACAAAAGAAAGTCATATGAACAAATGATCATTTTAGCTTCTAAATAAAAGCTATAACAGAGAATTGTAAAAGGGCTATGAGAATCTAAGTATGGCATGGATAGATTACAAAAGGCAGTGAACCAGCATCCCTTATTCATGGATATAGGAGTGCTTACAGATGTAGAAGATACAAAATACATTTATCAGATACATTACAATGATATGTAATGAAACAGTGGCAAACCACACTGAAGTTGAAGTCATGAAACGATTTGGCTATATAGGTTATGATTAGGTTTCCAGGAAACTGAAACTTGTTTAAAACTATTTCTAAATGTCTACATATTCGAATAACTTAAAATTGTATAGTTTATCAAATGAGAGTGGAAAAACACAACTACAAATTTTTAAAATGTTCTTATATGCTATAAGAATGTAATTTGGTTTTGATAAATCTGCAAAAGCAACATTTAAAACAGGAAAGCTACAACACCAAAGAAAATATCAATCTGGGGCAGGAATATGATGTAAAATAGCTTGAGCAGGAGGGAGTGTATAAATATTTCAGAATAAATGGTTCAGCAATAAAGAAACATAGAATAAATCAGAATAAAACTCACTAAAAGAACATGTCAGAAGACTAAAACTGCCTTGATAATATCTAGTAATAAAGTACAACCTATAAACCAGTTTATTTTTCCTGTATTAACTTTCAGTTCCTGTACTTTAACTTTCATTTTTAAAGGTGACTTGACTGACAAGACAAAATGTTATTGTAACAATTAGACAGGAGAAACAAAGGAAAAATGTGTCATATACCTATCAAATGACACATACAGCTCATCGCATATAACTTGAAAACTATATATACTTCACTGTGAGAGATTAATGGGCCTCCTTGACATTGATTACATATATAGATTTGTAACCATGGCACTGCCATACATACTAAGCTAACTTCCTTCCAGATCAAACCACAGTGAAAGTTTTTAAAACATGATGAGTAGAAGTCAAACATGACATTCTTGCTTATTCTGTTTCTTGTGTCATTTAGGTATTTCTGTTACAGAAATAACCACTTCATGCTACCATTACATTAAATACGGGATATCATTGTGTCCTACAATCGTAGCACATCAGCCATTTCTAATACGATTTTTCGGGACACAGCTGGCCATAGAGACTGCCCCAACCAAAGTGGGACAGGTGGTGACCTTAATCGCTGCTCCTATGTCGGTGCGGCGCTGACATGCGGATGTACACCTTCTCTGAGTGTAAACACTGACGGTGCATTGCGGGACGAACGCGGTCTTATGCGTATCCTTTGCTCCTTGGACGGGTACACTTATGCCTTCGTGGCTTGTATTTGCTTCTCCGTTAATTTGGGATGGGTACTATGTTGCATACTGTACGTGCGTTTCATTCTGCACGGGACCTGGCTGCTGCCATTACTATTGTGGACGGACCGTGGCTGTAAGCACATTAGGTTGCTCACCTCATGCCGGCTTAGACACGCCTCCAGACGCATCCTACCTGGGCTCGCTCACGTACACTACGCACGTGTCTGTGATTCCGGTGCACTCTCATTAATATGTATATGGCGCTACTGCGCCGGCTATTCACTGCACCGCCGGCGCAAGCCTTACGCCGGCCTTGCGCCGAGCTTCATGAATCCCGGGGACTGTCAAGCCAGAATAAAATGATACAAGTGAAAACCTGATTGATTTAATAGAGAGAGATAGATAGACATATTAAGATAGATGAAAGCAACAGATTATAGAAAGTAAATAAGACTTAACATGTTATAAGACTGGTAAAGCAGATGAACACAGTAATCAGAGCTATTAAAAGAAAGTCATGTGATTTAACAGAAATAAAAAGTCAAAACAAAAAATGAAGAGTAACAAAAGAAAGAATTTAGCTAGTAAAATGCCACGACAGAACCAGTGAAAAGATAAAACACTAAAACAATTATGACAAAAAGGAACATAACAAAAAACACTAAGAAAGACAGCTGTGATAAAAATAGTATACAGTATCAAAACAGTTCAAGCTTTATTAAATACTAATGCCAATAATAAACTAAAAATGCCAGCATAGGCAGAAAAACTTAGAAGAAATGCAAATAAATATAAAGAACTAGTACAAAATAAGTAAATTATGGATGACACAAAAAGAATTTATAGAGTATTGGGAAACAAAATAAAAGCAATAGATACACCACCATAAAAGAAATAGGCACATTTTAGAGAATGAAGTGATGGCCAAAAAATATGAGACAAAATTAAGAAAAACTCCTAAACTGAAAAGGATCTACCTTTGGCCTAAAAGCATTAACATCTTTACACAAAGCTTTAACCTTGAGTAAGAAATACTTACATGCTTATACTGAAAGTTACCTAACTGGTTAACAACAGGAAAAATAACATGCCCCCTTAAGAGTGAAACTGCAAGTTACCATAAAGCTATAGAACAATAACTTGCCTTCCAACAATATACAAGCCATATAGTAGAAATGATGCTGACAGGGTTTGTAATCATTCTGAAAAAAAAAATCATGGCAATAGACCAAAAGGGAAACAAAAGAAAGTCATATGAACAAATGATCATTTGCTTCTAAATAAAGCTATAACAGAGAATTGTAAAAAGGGCAAGAATCTAAGTATGGCATGGATAGATTACAAAAAGGCAGTAGACAGCATCCCTTATTCATGGATATAGGAGTGCTTACAGATGTAGAAGATACAAAATACATTTATCAGATACATTACAATGATGACGAAACAGTGGCAAACCACACTGAAGTTGAGTCATGACAAAGGGGAAACCGATTTGGCTATGGTTATGATTAGGTTTCCAGAAACCAAACTTGTTTAAAGCTATTTCATCTACATATTGCGAATAACTTAAAACTGTATAGTTTATCAAATGAAGAGTGGAAAACACAACTACAAATTTTTAAAATGTTCTTATATGCTATAAGAATGTAATTTGGTTTTGATAAATCTGCAAAAGCAACATTTAAAACAGGAAAGCTACAACACCAAGAAAATATCAATCTGGGGCAGGAATATGATGTAAAATAACTTGAGCAGGAGGGAGTGTATAAATATTTCAGAATAAATGAAGGTTCAGCAATAAAACATGAATAAATCAGAATAAAACTCACTAAAGAACATGTCAGAAGACTAAAACTGCCTTGATAATATCTAGTAATAAAGTACAACCTATAAACCAGTTTATTTTTCCTGTATTAACTTTCAGTTCCTGTGCTAACTTTCATTTTTAAGGTGACTTGACTGACAAGACAAAATATTGTAACAATTAGACAGGAAAACAAGAAAAATGTGTCATACCTATCAAATGACACATACAACTCATCGTATAACAAAACTATATATACTTCACTGTGAAGAAGATATGGGCCTCCTTGACATTGATTACATATATAGATTTGTAACCATGGCACTGCATACATACTGGCTAACTTCACCAGATCCAAACACAGTGAAAGTTTTAAAACATGATGAGTAGAAGTCAAACATGACATTCTTGCTTAGTTTAGCATTTCCGGTGTAAACTGAGAATAGCAATCAAACCAGAAGACGACAAAACTCAGAGAACAATTGAATGTATCAAAAAACAAAAGAAAGAATATAAGGAAAAGGACCAGAGTAAAAGGAAAGAAAATTGGAAAATCTATAAACATAATGGTAAGTTCAGAGATCTCATGTTGGTCAAGATTTGATACAGTAATGGTTAAAGAGAGGTGAGCTGAAGCTAAGAGATGAAAAGCTAATAATGGTGGTCCAGGATAGTGGACTACTTACACATTGGCTTACAAAATCCATTGAAAGGGTGGGAGAAACAGGCAAATGTTGTATAAAAGAACAGGAAACAGCCACATATATTATTGCTGTGTATGATATATTCAGACCAGAAGGCCTGTATACTGAAAAGTACAATCATATGGAAAGACTCATACATTGGGGATTGTGCAAATACAACAATATAGAAATAACTGAGAAGCATTAGAAATATGAACCACAAATCATTATAAAGAATGATGAAGTTTATATCACCTGGGATCACTCATTACCAATAGTTGAAAAACTAGGTGAGAGAAAACCAGATAGTAGTCCATGAAAAAGAAGTCAAAAGTACAATTAATCACTGAAATAGCTACATCCAGTGTTTACAGTATATTATGTACAGAGTGATGTATGGTCATAAAATACCAGGATTTGCAGACAGAACAGAGAGTAATGTGGAAGAAAGACACCCAGAAAGTTCAAATAGTCATAGGAGCAACAGGTCTAATAAAAAATAATTTACAGTTGCACATAGATGTGCTACCAATACATGTAACTCCATACAAAATGCAGAATGAGTCAGTTCTGGGTACATTGTGAATGTTGAGAAGAGCACTTTTGGATAACATCAAAGACCAGAGCAATACTCATTTTGTGAACTTTAATCATACACTGACTTAGGACTGGGGTCATTTTCCATCATGGAGTTAGAAGCTCAAAAGACTTGGATAGAAAAAAATAAACAGATGTAAAATTCTATGTCAGAGTCAGGGTCAGGGTAGGGCTCTGTCCTGGGCCGACAGATCTTCAGGTGGTATCTTTCTAATTCATCTTTTTTAACCAGTCAACCAGTGTGTTCAACAGTCTACATGCAGATAACTTGAAAATGGTTAAACTGATTGCCTCTCTTATGGAAAAGATATGCCTGCAAAAAACTTGACTAATTTGACCAGATGGGCTCAGGAGAATAACATTCTAATATATCTGGGAGACATAAAACTGAAGAGTCAATATTTAATACAGACACAGTGATTGAAACCTTGGATTCCTTTAAGGATCTAGATAGAGTTTTGATTGTTTTTTCTGATCAAATCTTAAAATGGACCATAGAGCCACTGTGCTTTACCTTTAAGGGGCATCTATTCCATAAAATAGGTTTAATCTAAGATAGGATATCTATCATCCCAACAGTTCTTTTGGTGGTTGTTAAGATCTCTTTAGTGGGTGATTAGGGTGGTACTAGTTTTTTAGATGTGTAGGAGGTTGCATACACCAGATATTTTGAGGATAGGTAGACAAGGAAGAGAGATCTTTTGTCAGTAGTTGGTGGTAAACCAAAAAAAGTGAAAGTGCTTTAAAGCAGTCAGAAGGACATGCTGTTATTATTATATCTGATCTGCAAGGCCATGGAACGTATTATCGTGGAACTTATAAACAAAGACATTGGCAACCTTTAAACTCTGGACCCCACGCAGTTTGGGTTTGTGAAGGGCCGATCTTGTCTCCTGAACCTGATTGACTTCTTTGAATCAATCTCCAGAGCCGTGAACAAGAGTAAGGTGGTCCACACAGCCTATCTGGACCTTGCCACAGCCTTCGACACCATTCCCACTCTGGAATCATAGATAAACTTACTAAGCTGGGCATTAATCCCTATGTCACTCGATGGGTTCCCAACTGGCTTACTGACAGAACCCAGATTGTAAAAGTAGCTGACTCCAAATCCAACTCCAGACAAGTGACAAGTGGAGTACCTCAGGGTTCAGACCTGGGACAGCTCTTGCTTGGCATCTACTTCTCTGAAGTACAGGTCAACACTAAGGGACTCTGGCCAAGAAATGTATAGTTATACCCTTTGGGAAAAAAACATGTACCCATGAATTACCACATTGGTGGCAGTACACTAAACACCAAAAGTCTGATAAGAGACTTAGGCACACAGGTGGACAGTGGTCTCACCTTTGATAACCACATCACCACAACAGTCAGGAAATCCTTCTATGTGGCCCACCTCATCAGTAAGGGCTTTTCATCCAGAAAAAAGGAGGACATTGTCCCACTGTACTCATCCCTCATTAGACCCATTATAGAATACAACACCCCATTTGGTATGTACCTCTCAAGACATCTGTAGCAACTGGAAAGGTCGCAGAAATACCCTACTAAAAGAATCACAGGCCTAAAGCAGATGCCCTATGCTGACATCTAAAAAAAACTCCACCTATACTCTGTTGCATATTGTCTACTCAGAGCAATTTCTGCTTAACATACAAGGCCATGTCAAACTCAGAGCTGTTGGACATGCTACACTTAAAGAAATCCCAATCTCTCAGAGACACATGCTCCAGGGATCTAAACCTTGTAAACACAATGAAGAAAACATGCTGGAGGGATAGGTTCCTAACCTAGAGACTTCCCAGACTCTGAATTAGACTGTCCATACATGTCAAGCAGAGCGCCTCTTTGGCCCTCTTCAAAAGGAACCTTCATGATTGGATGGGAGATAGGAAATTCACCCCAGGGATCAAGTAAGTCACCCTGCTAGACAGGAGCCCAGGGATGTAAATACTGGGGGAAGAAATAGCCAGGGAATTGTTATGGCAAGGCTTGCATAGGCCCTAGGGCCAATAGCCTAGTACCAACATATGAACCTTTGAACCTATTTTTTTTAATAAGTAAATGCAGAGATATTTTGAGCTGGGTCATGTGCAGCATTGTTTTTTTTTTGGTTCATGTGCCTAGCCAAGTACATACCAAAGGGGCATTATGTTCTATTTTGGGTCTAATAATTGAAGAGTACAACAACTTCTTTGGATTTTTGACTTTTTTTATTTATTCTACTTTTTTTAATGGGTCTGTCTGAATGGATTAAGTCAAAATCCCTTTTCATTGAAATCCTGGAAAGAAAAGCTCCACCATATTACAACATATTTTAACAGACATTCAGTGATTGTGTGAGCAGACATTATATAGCATGGATTAACAGTTATACATACATTTGCTAATTAGATTACATTCACATGAAATTAAGGCAGCTATATACCGTATAAAAGACATATTTAGTAGATGTTGAACATTGAGCATTCGAAGAGGTGTATTAGTAGGTTTGTTAGATAGCAGATCTTGCGATAAGTACTTAGAAATTCAAAGGAATGGAAGTGAGTGAGGAAAGAACTCAATAGGCCAGAAAATGTTAATATTGTAATTAAGAGTTGGTGTATTAAGCTGGTTTAGAATCAATTATATATGGCTATCATAAGGTTAATGTTTGAAGCATAGATGTGGGGTCGTGAGCAGTGTGACATAAATTACGTGTATGACTCAGAGATGCTAGTAAACCTGTTCAGGTTCTGGGATGATGGGCTGTGTGTGGCACAGAATTCTGAGTGAAGAGAAGTGGTTTGATGATAATGCTGAGGATTATCATGGCATTTATCCTGGAGATATACTGGTCCAAATTTATTGACCTGATGCTGAAAAACAATCCTTTGGAAAACATGAGCACTCCTGTATCACATAGATAATTCAGTTGTCAGGAATATGGATCTAGAAGATATGCCCTTGATGAGTAGTCTAGCTATATAAAAATGGTTTCCTAGCAACAATAGTTACATGGTCATCAAAGAATAGTTCATTGTCAATGAACATGTCTGAATCTCTGACAAGTGAGTCAGTTTTTAAGTTGATATCATCTATGTGATAGGGACAGGAGTGCCCAGGTTTCCAAAGGATTGCTTTGCCGCATTTTTTGGTATATTGTTTGAGGCAGTGGTCCAAGCACCATGTCTTAGCATAAGTTAGACCCTCCTGGAGAATATGTACATCATCTAGGGTATTTATAACAACTGTGAGTTTGCAGTCATCAGCAACGTTTGTTGGTCACAGGCTGAAATATCAATAAAATAATGTAAATACTAAAAAGGAGTGGTCCCAGAAAAGATCACTGATGGAGATCAGTGGTAACTGCTCTTTTACCTGAGAGTGTGCCTGCAACACCAACAGTGTTCTGTCATTCTGACATTTTGCTATCCAGTGGAGAACATAGGGGTTTACATTTAATTGGATAAGCTTATCAGTCATGCCCAAGTATGGGATGGTATGAAATTCTTTGGCCAAGTCCAGGTATGCTGTGTGAACTGATGTACCCAAGTCTAATGCCTCAGTGGCTTGTAAAAAAAGTCTGTTAAGTTCAAGAGACAGGATCTGCCTTTAACAATCCCAAATTGGTTAGAGTCCAGGGCTTGAAAATGGCCTATCACTTAATGATGGCCTTACAAGGGTTTTAAACAGTGTGACTTTCATAGTTAACTGCATGGTATCCATTCAGGCGAAGAAGAAAGACAGGTCTAGGTCTTACTTGTTTTTTTGTAATGTTGATAGAGGGATCCGAATTGATAATGAACATGCTGTTAGTATATCAGATGATATTTTCTCATGATGAACAACATAACAATGATTAGAGAACTGGTCATTGAGGAATTCCCCCACCGGACTAATATGGTGTGGACAGTATATTCTTAATGCATACCTTTACCAAATATTATGTAAATAACAGGAAAAATTGTTAATGGCTGAAGGCCACACAAAATCTCATTTCATATAACATAGTACAGAGTGAATAGGCAAAGAGTTGATTACTTTGTTATGGTATGCAGAAGTGGTGCCAGTAATACCTCTTTTTCTTTGTTTGTGTAGATCACATTTGTCAGATACAGAATGGCCATAAAGGAGCTCTGATGCTGTTTGAAGTCATACAAGGAATGACGAAGGAGAATCTGCACATTTATGTAGGTGGTGATTTGGATAGAGCAAACTTTCTCTAGTAAGTTGCTCAGAATGAGGACTTTGGTAATGGGTTATAAGATTAACAGGATGCTACCGATGGCTGATTTCAGAATACAGCTTCTAAAAAAAATAGATTTCCTAAGGTTAGGAAATGTCCCAGTGATCAGTGCAGATTCATAATATGGGTAACAGTCAGTGTGCTGCAGACCACTGTGAACATTGGGGAAATGCCCATCCATGCTTGGATAACTGTAAAAGGAAAGACATCTAAGAGGTTTGCATGTTTATTGTAAAATAATAATGGAGAGCAGATTTAAATCATTGGTTCTGGTATTTCTGGGACTATTTGATTTGTGGAGATAAAAGTGATCCAGGACCACTGCATCCATAATGCATGAAAGATAATCCGTAGCTCTCCCCTCAGGAGTCTATAAAATACTGAATAAAGGAACAGCGCTACCAGTCTTTTCTGATAGCTTAGAGGTTTTAAGTCAGTAATATTCTTAGGAACATCTAGGGTCTTTCTAGTTGTTTATTATATTTTAATTTATTTTACAGTTTGATAACTGATCAGGTATGTTAGTCTATTGACCATTTTTCTCCAAGATGCAGGTGCAAGAGTACAGTAAAAAATGTTGAACAGTATAATTATTTAGAGATAAGAAATTTGGAAAGCAAATAGAGCAAAATATTGTCCATATGTAAATGGGCCAGCCACTCGGTTATGTGAACATTGGCTCTAGGTGACAGTCACTGTTGATGTGACATCTGTACCCCATGCAGAGAATGGGAAAAAGGAGGCTGATTGCGGTGCTGATATGCAAGACGAAAACAATGTTGACAGTAGTAAGAGTAAAACACATTGCAGATCTGGATATTAATATTTACAGAAGAAAAGCAAAACATAAAGCATGTTTTAATTAGGACAACCTCCCTCCTCCATCTACTCCTTATGTATATACACTAACTTCATGGTCACTCAACTGTGTAGAAAATAGAAATATCAATAAAATAATGAATCAGAGTTGTAATACAAAATGGTGAGGGCAATAATCTTCTAAATGAATCAGGAAGTTCCAAATTACAGCTCACCAGCTACAACTAAAGATTTGTAACTGTGACCACTGCATACCTGACCACTGGTAGGGAAGCTCAGCATTTATCTTAGTAGACATGCTGCATTTCTCAAGGTGGTTAGCTGTGACACATCAAACACTTCAAAAGAATGCTTCTGCAACCATTTTCTTGGACTTTTCAAGAGCATCTTAAATCAGCCAGCCATTTGTTGTGAATCAGCTTTACCATAATTTTTAATTATTTATTTTCAAGAAAGCAGATTATGTATGGTGCAAAGTGCTCTCAGACAAATTCCATTCAACCACTGATGTTTAACAGGATAATGTCCTTGGAACCTACTATTTTCTATTTATACCAACTGAGAGAATCAACAAATATGTGTCATTCGAGTTATACAGTATGCTGTTGAGTCCTTTATCATACAGAAACAAAAATCCATAATGAGCTATCTGGCTATCGCAGATAAATTTAAATTCAATTGATATTTGAAAACAGACTAATTCATAACAAGATGAAAGACCAACATGATATTTTTAAATAAATGCTCACTGATGTTGTCAACAGTCTTTGAAGTAAACTTCTAATTACAGGGAATTTTAGGTAGAAATAGTTGCAGCCGGGAACCTCATAGGCATCAGTCAGGAAAAAAGAAAATACATTTGAAGAGCTGTGTATGAAATGTAAAAGAAATAAACTGCAAATTAAATAGCCTACACTGAAAAAACAAACAATTTTTATAGCTGAATCTAGACCTATGCTAGAATAATTGCTTGCACTGTAGCATGGATAACTCAGTGGCATAGCTAGGGGGGCGGTCCGCCCAAAATTGTTTTTAATTTTAAGTGTGTGTGTGAGGCCCCAGTTAGGTATACCTGGTGGTTACAATTACTCAGGATCAAACCCTGTATCTTAGGTACAAGAAGCAAGAGCCTTAATTCTTTACATATACCACCACTTGTTTACGATTTGAGGAGTTGAGTTCATAGCTCTCAACTGCCCAGATTTTCACAGAATGTCTGGAATGTTTCCCCTCATACTTTTGGTCTGTTCTTCTTAAAATTTGTGGTTTTCTGGCAAATCACTGAGAACTGAATTCATTAAATAATGATAGCCATTTAAGTTTCAGTCTTCCTATTTTTCAGAAAACACATGGCAACACAAAGCATTTTATTCTAGCAACTTTCTAAGATTATACAAGCATTTTTTTAAAATGTGTCACTGGTTTTGGGCCTTTCTCCTCCCCACCTGTAAATTTTGGCTTTTTCCAGATTTCATATGCTGCAAAGTTGAAAGATATAGCTGAGTGCCAAGTGGATTTTAGAAGGAGCTGAGAGCTTCAGGGGAAAAGAAGTTTAGTGCTGCTTATGCCTATATATCTACATGTGTGTATGGGTCTACTTCATAACATTGAAATTTCATAACATTGAATTTCACAACATTGAAACCATAACATCAAAAATTGAAAACACTGACCACCCAGTGTAGTGAGGTTAGGAAATTAACGTTTTTCCTCTGTAGTGCAATCTTTGAGCTGGTATATTTAATTCACAGGGGATGTGGGGAGCAGAGCCCCCCACATGGGGGGGTGCAGGGGGGCTTGCCCCCCTCCAGAAATGTAGCAGAAAATGTGTTTGTTAGTTAGGTGTTGTTATAGGTAGAGAGGATGCTATTTACATATGCACTGTAGTTTTCAATGTTATGAAGCACACTTTCAAAGTTTTGAATTTTCAATGTTTTGGGATTTAGATGTTTTGGTCTCAATGCTATGAAATTCAATGTTATGAAATAGACCTATATGTGTACACACACACACACACACACACACATATATATATATATATATATATATATATATATATATATATATATATATATATATATATATATAAATTAAAAACAAATAAAAATGTTCATCTATATAATGATCTAGCTTTAAGGAGAGGTTTCAATGATATTTTTTTCATTAAGACCTCAACCTATATAGGCCCTTAATTGAATTATCCATCTAGTCTCATTGGCTTCAGTCCAGTTCTCAATGCCCCCCCCCCCCATTCATTTAAAGCCACTTTCTGAATAACTACAAATTTAAATGTATGTGTTGTACCATACTCATTAATATGTTTAGCTAGGACATTATTGTGGGACCCATTTCTAATACTATATACATGTTTCCTAATCCTATTAATTAAATGTCTATTTATCTTTCCTACATAGAAATATGTATATTCTCCACATATAGCTAAATAAATCACATTTAAGGAGCAACAATCTGCATTCACTCTAAACGTGAACACTCTTCCCTTATTTGGATGTTGAAAAGACCCTGACAAGTCAATTTAACTACAAAAGTTAAGAACAATAATTTTAAATATTTGCTTTCTTATGAGGTAGAAGGGATGGTGCTCAGATACATTTTCACCATGACCTAGACTCCCGCAAATCTAATACATGAAATATTCAGACACAGAATGGAAAGGCCGCAGATTACTTGATGCTGTAGTTTTTCCACTGACATCAAAGGGCATCCATGGGAATCTATAAGGAATAATGAGTCAGCGCGAAATCTTATTAGCAACCACCAGAAAAGGCAAGCCAAGCTAAATGTCTCCTGCCTCCTGATCTGGTAATGTGCATTCTGATTGTTAATCAAAGTCTGCTTAATGCTAGTGATGGTACCCATGCTGTCAGCACACTATGGGAATGGCAGCAGATCCTACTATTAGTTTTAGATGTCCCAGCTGTATTAATCCAGCTGTGGCTCTACCATGCTATAAACAAAGCTCTGTATGATAACATTAAAGGCTCACCAAAACATGCAGGATTCTAATTCATATGGTGGTGTTTTTTTCCACATTCATTCTTGTACTGAGCATAGTAGATCTAGAAACAGACACAACAGATAATTCATATTGGGTACACATCAGATCTAAACCCAAGCTATGGAAATGGGCAAAGATTGTGCTATAGGGCTGATCTGCACAATCTTCCTGTCCCTGAAAACTATTTTCTTTGATGTTTAATGCATCTATTCTTCACTTTATAAATAAGCTATATGACACTAAAATATGTTATTCAATCGCATATGAAACGACCATGCATTGAAAATGTAACTTTACATTACCATGCATTCTCCTGTACCATAAGAGCAGTTATAAAACAGAAACACATAAGTGTTACAAATCAGGAACAAATAAGTAATTTTACCATTAGAAGACTGGAATTCCACTGTGGCGACCCCTAAAAGCTGAAAGACACAACAACAACCATTGCCTATTACCCTACTGGGATATCTTAAGAGCCAACTTTTACAGTCTCAGATGCTGTCATAATACGTAATGTACAAAAGAAACATTCCTGAATTCAGTAATAGAATACATGCTTCCTCCTCATATACGTTCATACTAAGTTCACTCACATTGACTCTTATGCCCTTGTAGATTGCTATTTTATGTTAAAATACATTAGAATTATTGTAGCCTGCCTATCTAACATGAGAGGAGTGGTTTCCAGCTCTGAAATTGTAATTTTATTAGCCTTTTTGGGCTGATTTCTATCCCTTTCAACTTTCTGGCTTACAAATGTGTGTGTTTGCGCATTTTTTGCATCTTGCAGCACCATTGCGCATTTTTTGCATCGTGCAGCACCGTGGGGCTACGGTTAAACTATTCCAGGTGCCAGAAAGTCTGCTCTTCAAATTTTCCCTTAGAACTAGCTGGTTTCTCAGTAGTAGCACTAAAATCTGAACCCCCGTGACTAGCACTTGCTCTAGAACCTGCTGAAAAGCACTAGGAGGCCTGAAACTGAGATGAGCACTCAATTCTCTTGTCAATAATGAGAAATTAATCATAGGCATTAAACAGCCTATAATTGCAAAGTGCCTTGCAAAGGTAAGGGAAAACAGCTCTTGTACTTTACAAAAAAAGCATCTAAAAAGGCATGTCCAAGGGTCAGCTTCCAGTGATTTCTCCTGTCCACCTGGTGAATCTGGGCATACTGGGGCAATGTGGCAACTGCCTCATGTACACAGACAACCCTCTCCTCCTACCATCCAACACTACAACTTGCAAGAGATGCACTTACATAGCCAAACTGGAAGCAAAGCTCTCTCCAGCCAAGATTGTGCTAGACAGTCAAGAGGAGAAGATTAACACCTTTACTACACCTCAAGCAACACATAGCCCTTCAAAATCTACACCATCAATACCCACACATAGCAACACTAAACCCACATATGCAAAGGCTCTTAACATTAACCTGCACAAACAACAAGGACTTCCGAAGCTGAAACGCAAACAAACACTAGTCACAACCAAAGTGATACATAGCTCACAAGACCAGTGTGCCACCCAACAACAGCCCCTAAGGCAAGACAATGTATCCAACAGTTTAGTCATAGGTGACTCTATAGTCAGGCACACTGATGCCCCACTCACCAGGCTGAACAAGGAGAAAATTACAGTCAGCTGCCTGTCGGGTGCCAGGATCTGCCACATAATGTATGCAGCCAAGTCACTCCACAACAAGTACAAATATGACTCTGTCATTGTCCATTTGGAGTGAATGACTTGAGACGTACCTCCCTGGACTGCATGAAAAGAGACATGGAAGAACTCTCGGATCATGTGGCCCAGGCAGGTATGACCCTAGCCCTGAGTAGCATCCTGCCTTCTCCCAGATTTATACCACAGTATAAGGACAAAATGATTGACTTCAACAATTGGCTAAGCTTCTGGTATAATTCAAAGGGGATCCAGTAGCTGTTTGCCTGGGAAGACATGATCGACAAACCATGATGCTTTGCCAGAGATGGTCTGCACCTGTCGCCACTGGGATTCAAGTTACTGGCTAAAGCTCTTGCCACCCCTATAGTGCCTTTTTAGGCAAGGTTCAAAGGACAAAATCACCATGGTAACAGATACAAAAATGCAAAATCTGATGGTAATGCTACTCAGTGCTAGAAGTCCAAACCTCAAAATGCACTCTCTCAAGGCACTCCTAAAAATGGAGAACATCGATATCTGTGTAGTAACAGAGACCTGGTTCAAAGCTCCAGAGACCACCCCTGCAACACCAGGCTACAACTCTTATCACACTTTTCGGCGACCAAACCAAGATCAAGACATTAAAGATGGAGGAGTGCCCATATTCACCAAGGATATTCACACCTCGAGGCTAGTTGCCCAACACAATGCATATGAAATTCTCCAGGTGCAACGAACACTAGGTAAGACTGCAATCCAAATTGTAGCTTGCTACAGATCCCCCACCATGCCCCAAGATTCTCACTACACCTTTCTAAACATACTGGAAAATATTAAGATACAACCAAGCACCCTAATACTGGGTGATTTCAACTACCCTGCCATTAACTGGGAAAACTACTCAGGTACCAACACCTTTTCCCAACGGTTCTTGGAATTCATAAATTCCAAAGCCCTGGATCAACTAATCCATTGTCCCACCAGGGGCTCCAATATCCTAGACCTGGTCATTACCAATATGGGAGATAGATGCTCCACACCAGTGGTCACCCCCTCATTAGTCAGGTCTGACCATAAGCAAATCACCCTTGAAATCCACATCCCACCCCCACCCCACCCCCAGTAAGGAAACCTCCGTAAAAAACATCTCCAAAGACAACTTCATGCTACTCAAGTCAGAAGTGACAAACTTCATGACACCCATGCAGATGAGATCTGAAAGTTCGACTGCTAAATCATACACTAAGGGGTTGTATGAGCACATCCACTCGTGCATGAATCATACCATCCCAAATAGAACCAAGATGCTCTCCTCCAAAAAAAGGAAGCCAATCTGGTGGTCCCCTGCCATAAAAAAACTATACAATAGAAGGAAGAAACTGTTGCAGAAAAGAGGAAAATCCCAGGATGCAAAAACTCTCCTATTAGCCTCAGTAAGAAGCTGAGATTCCTCATAAAATCCTCAAAAGCTAGTTACGAGAATAAAATTGCCAAAGATTCCAAAGACAACCACAAGGCATTCTACAGTTATGTCAAGAATCTAAATGGCTATGCTCATATCCGCTCTAAGCTACAACAGAATGGCATTAAATATACTGATCCCAAGGATATTGCCAATATCTTGGCAGATCGATTTAGTGCCAGCTTCACCCCCTCTCACTCCTAAAGGGCCCATCTCAATACCAAAAGATTGCCAAATTCCAGTAATCACGGCCACACAGGTAGAAACCGCACTCTCCAAAGCTAAGAATACAGCATCCATGAGACCAGATGACATCCCGGGCTATGTACCACATGAACTACAAAATGAACTGGCACCTCAACAAAGTGTCACGTTTAATCATAGCCTCACCTCAGGCTTCATGCCCACTGAGTGGTGCACAGCTACAGTTATCCTACTCCACAAAGGGGGATCCACCTTGGATCCCGGGAACTTCCATACCATCAGTCTGATGAGCCTGATCTGCAAGGGCATGGAACGCATTATCATGGAATTTATAAACAAAGACATTGGCAACCTTCAAACACTAGACCCCACCCAGTTTGGGTTCATGAAGGGCCGATCTTGTCTCCTGAACCTGACTGACTTCTTCAAATCAGTCTCCAGAGCTGTGGACGAGGGTAAGGTGGTCCACACAGCCTATCTGGACCTCACCAAGGCCTTTGACACCATCCCCCACTCTGGAATCATAGATAAACTTACTAAGCTGGGAATAAATCCCTATGTCACTCAATGGGTTGCCAACTGGGTTACTGACAGAACCCATACTGTAAAAGTAGTCAACATCAAATCCAGCTCCAGACAAGTGACAAGTGGCGTACCTCAGGGTTCAGTCCTGGGACCGCTCTTGTTTGGCATCTACTTCTCTGAAGTACAGACCAACACTAAGGGACTCTGGCTAACAAAATTTGCAGATGACTGCAAACTGGGAGCCATTTTGAATCCCCAAATGATGTGAATATTCTACAAAGAGAGCCTTACAGAAAGAGATACTTGGTGCCAGAGCCATGAGCTCAAACTTAATGCCAAGAAATGTATAGTTATCCCCTTTGTGAAAAACCATGTACCCATGAATTACCACATAGGTGGCAGTACACTAAACACTGAAAGTGTGATGAGAGACTTAGGGACACAGGTGGACAGTGGTCTCACCTTAGATAACCACTTTGTCACAACAGTTAGGAAATCCTTCTGTGAGGCACACCTCATCACTAAGGGCTTTTCATCCAGGAAAAAGGAGGTCATTGTCCCACTGTACTCATCCCTTATTAAATCCATTATAGACGTTATAGAGTATAATGCCCCATTTGGGATGTACCTCACAAGACATCTGCAATAGCTGGAAAGGCCACAGAAATACCTCTCTAAAATAATCACAGGCCTAAAGCAGATGCCATATGCTGACCATCTAAAAAAACTCCAGCTATACTCTGTGGCATATTGTCTACTCAGAGGTGATCTCTGCTTAACATACAAGGCCATGTCATACCCTGAGCTGTTGGACATGCTCCACTTAAAGAAATCCCAATCCTTCAGAGCCACATGCTCCAGGGATCTAAACCTTGTCATCACAATGAACAAAATATGCTGGAGGAATAGGTTCCTGACCCAGAGTCTCCCTATACTATGGCATACACTGCCCATACATGCCAAGTAGAGTGCCTCCTTGGCCCTCTTCAAAAGGAACCTTGATGATTGGATGGGAGATAGGAAATTCACTCTGGGGATCATGTCAGTCGCCCTGCTAGACAGGGGTCCAGGGAAGTAAATATTGTGGGAAGAAACATCCAGGGAAATGTTACAGATAGGCTTGTATAGGCCCTAGGACCGATAGTCTAGTACCAACCTATGAACCTATGAACCTAAAATATTGTACAGCAATGCCTGTTTAAGTAATATATCTTAGTCATGAAAATACAACTGATCCAACAAAACTGTTTGAAAATGCAGATGGTGAGCAGTTTATAGAAACAAACACACTTTTAAACAATGTCAAGGTTCATTTCAGGCCCAGGTGGTGCTTCACAGCATTTCTCAGGTAATATTATTAATGGACTATGCAATAAGCATGTATTCTCTGGAATTTATACACATATAATGCATCAGTCTTTCAGCACAGTTACTCAGTTGACTACAGACTTGTCTGAGGAAAATTTTCTAAACAGAGCCAATGTATATCCATGAGCCAAAAGAAAAGAACATACATAACTGTATATTCATGAAAAAACATAATGTTATTTCAATTACACAAGCAGCTTCTCTTGTGGAGACACCATCAGTAGGTATAAGAAAACAAAGAGTTTAACATTTGCAGTACTGCCTCCAAGGCAACTTATGTTCAGGACATGCACAATTATAATTATGTGTCCATAAAATAATCCTTTCTCCCTGTGGGTATGTAAGTCACTCTCCATCTTACTTTCACTATCAGGAATACATTGCTATGGTCAAGCAGCAATCAACTGCTTTTTAACTGTGTAGCTACAAGTGGTATCCATAACCTTCTTAGTCAATATAGTTTAATTGCCACCTTCATGATAGTGGAAAGGATTAGGTGTGACATTTCCCAGAATAATTCCTGCTTCCTTCATTCTCAGGCAGTCACACTTATTTGAGGCAAATTCCAACTCAGAATAATAAACACAAGTGCATGGCCATGTAAGTGACTGTGCATGGTGCTGGTGGTACAAAGTGTAACTATGGAAACTCAGAATAATAAACACAGTGCCTGGCCCTGTAAGTGACAGTGCATGGTGCTGAAGGTACAAAGTGTACTACAGTGAGTTTATTAAATGGAATCTTGTTCCTGTCAGACCATGAATCGGGGCACTCTAATGGAAAGCACATGTTTCACACACACGGAAACACACACACACGCGCGCACGTGTGTGTGTGTGTGTGTGTGTGTGTGTGTGTGTGTGTGTGTGTGTGTGTGTGTGTGTGTGTGTGTGTGTACTAAAGCCCCAAGAAAAAGATCTGTAGTAAAAACTAACCAATGAATAGAATATAGGATTAGTATATAATGCAAAAGTAATGTAAACATAATAGGTGACTACTATGGCCAATAAAATTATTACAACTAAAAATATGTGTCCCACTATTAAGCATGATACATTATGATGCCATTTGAGAGTATAGATAATGATATAGCTGTGCATTATTGTGTGCTAGTGATAGTAAACAGCAACTATTGTGTTGCAGATATATGTGTGTGCACATATACATGTATTTATACATATCCACATACATATGCATGTAGATATACACACTTAGCCAAGTGGAGGAGGGGCATTGACTACAACTCTGATCTGAGATATATAGTAATATGTATCCTGTTTTTTTTTTTTTTGCTTATTTTTACTAGTTATTGCTTCTAGCAATTTATATATAGCACTTTTTATTGCCTGCTGCATACTTTTTACTGTATTTTATTGCTATTAACTAATCTGCATGGTTAAGCTAAAATTGTCTGCCTTACAGGGCCTGATAAATAAGGTTTTTACTGTCACACTGTTTGTAAAGCTTTTTAGCTAGTTTCTCTGTGTGAAAGGTATTAACAGGAAATTTTCTCTTTTTGTTAAGCGCCTATTTGTTTGTTCTGATTTCCTGGCAAGGAGTGTATCATATAACTTATTTGTTTGCAGTTAAAAGCATTCTGTAGAGTCTCTTTGCTCCTTTATCTGTTTCAAACTTTCATTTTGTGGCTCACTGCTGTTCTTCTGCTGTGATAAACATTTCTGTAGTATTTACTGTCTAAAAGAGTGTAGGCTAGTAGCTGTAGTATTGTTCCCGATCCTCCCTCATGGTTGGTGTCTTGCTGTTATACTTGGTGGCTTTGCAGTTGCCCGCTCCTACTATAAATTTAATCTGGGACACTCCTCCCAGCCTAGTGTCATTAGCTCATTCTACCTAATTCAGAGAGAATATTTGAGAATCGCAACCCACTTAGTTTCCTAACCTTGAATTATCTTCTGCTTCTCCTCTCTCCCTTTCCTTAACTGTAACAAAAAAATGTTTACACTTGTTTCCTACCTGTTCTGTAACTAGTCTAGTCCAGATACAGATTTGCTATATCCAGGACTGTTTGTAATCTTTTCAGCCCCTCTGTCTGTGTATCTGTGTTGGAGGGAAGCCTGCTAGCTAATCAGTGGGAGTGGTAAGCACTAGGTAACCTATCTACCACATAAGGAGTGGTTTCTGGCCCAGAACTTCAACTTCCTGATTTAAAAGCCCACATTTGCACTTGTTTCCCACCCTTCCTGTAACTAGTCTATTCCAGATACAGATACAGATTTGCTGTATCCAGGATGGTTTGTAAGCTCCTGAGCCCCCCAAACCTTTATGTGTTGGAGGGAAGCCTTCTAGCTAATCAGTGGGAGTAGTAAGCACTAGGTAACCTATCTACCACATAAGGAGTGGTTTTGGCCCAGAAATTGTAGTTATTGGTCATTTGAGCAGTTTTTCCACCTCTCTCAACTTTCTGATTTAAAAGCCCACATTTGCACTTGTTTCCCCCTTTCCTGTAGCTAGTATAGTCCAGATACAGATTTGCTGTATCCAGGACTGTTTGTAAGCTCCTGAGGCCTCCAAGCCTTTCTGTGTTGGAGGGAAGCCTACTAGCTTATCAGTGGGAGTGGTAAGCACTAGGTAACCTATCTACCACATAAGGAGTGGTTTCTGGCCCAGAAACTGTAGTTATTGGCCGTTTAGGCAATTTTTCCATCTCTCTCTCAACTTTCTGATTTACAAGCCCACATTTGCACTTGTTTCTTTCCTGTAACTAGTCTTGTTCAGATATAAAATCTTAGCTTTAGTACTTGAATTTGCTTATTTGTGCTCAGCACTTGTTCAGAACTTGTTGTAAGTACTAAATAAGCTATAAATTACTACAGCACTAATCCTTCCTCATTACCTAGAGTAAAACAGTTTTTGTACTTACTTTCCTCACTTGATTAGAGAAAAACAGCTCTTGTACTCACTTTCCTCACTTGTCTAGAGGAACATAGTTTTTTATTCAGGCATGTCCAAGCGTCAGTTCCCAGTGTTCTCTCCTGTCTATCTGATGAATCTGGGCATCTTGGGGCAATGTAGCAATTACCTCATGTACACAGACAATCCTCTCCTTCTACCACCCAACACTACAACCTGTGAGAGATGCAGTTATCTAGCCAAACTGGAGGTAAAGCTCTCTCCAACCAAGACTGAACTTGACAGTCAGGAGGAGAAGGTAAACACTTGCACCACATCACATTCATCACATAGTCCCACTAAATCTACACTACCAAAATCCACACATAGTAACACAGAAACATTTGTGGATGCTCTCAATAATAACATGCTCAAGCAACAGAGACCTCAAAAGCAGAAGTGCAAGAAACCTCCACCCCCAACACAACCCAAATGACACATAGCCCACAGGCTCAGTCTGCCACTCAACCACAGCCCATAAGGCAAAACAAAGTACCCAACGCACTAGTCATAGATGACTCTATAGACAGGCACATTGATGTCCCACTCACCAGGCTAAACAAGGATAAGGTTACTGCCAATTGCCTGTTGGGTGCCAGTATCCATCACATAACCCATGCACTCAAGTCACCCCACAACAAGTACAAATATGACTCTGTCATTTGTCCATGTTGGTGTGAATGACTTGAGATGTACCTCCCTGGACTACATGAAAAGAGACATGGAAGAGCTCTCTGATCTTGTAGCCCAGGCAGGTAGGACCCTAGCCCTGAGTGCATCCTGCCATCACCCAGAATGATACCACAGTACAAGGACAAAATGATTGACTTCAACAATTGGCTAAGCTTCTGGTGTCATTATAAGGGGATCCAGTATCTGTCTGCCTGGGACAAGATCGTCAACAGACCATGATCCTTTGCCAGAGATAGCCTACACCTGTCACCCCTGGGATTCTGGATACTGGCTAAGGCTCTTGCTGCCCCTATAGTGCCTTTTTTAGGCAAGGTTCAAATGACAAATTCACCACTGTAACAGGAACAGGCAAGCAAAAACTGATGGTAATGCTACTCAATGCTATAAGTCTAAATCTCAAAATGCACTCTCTCGAGGCCCTCCTTAAAATGGAGAACATTGATATCCGTGCAGTGACTGAGATCTGGTTCAAGGCTCCAGAAAGTACCCCTGCATTACCAGGCTATAACTCATACCACACTTTTCGGCCATCTAACCTGAACCAGAACATCAAAGGCAGAGGTGTGTCCATATTCATTAAGGATATCCACACCTCCAGGCTAGCTGCTCAGCATAATGCATCCAAGATTATCAAACTGCAACTAATTCTGGGCAAGACCGCAATCCCAGTTGTAGCTTGCTACAGGTCCCCCACCATGCCCCAGGATTCACACTCCTCTTTTCTTGGTATACTGAAAAATGTTAGGGTTCAACCAAACACCCTAATAATGGGTGATTTCAACTACCTCACCATTAACTGGGAAAACTACTCATGTACCAACTCTTTCACTCAACACTTTCTGGAATTCATAAATTCCAGTGCCTTGGATCAACTTATCCACACCTAGACCTAGTCATTACCAAGATGAATGACTAGTGTCCCACACCTGAAGTCAACTCCTCGTTGGTCATATCCGACCATAAACTAATCACCCTGGATAGCCACATCCCGATCCCACCCCCTATTAAGGAAACCATGGTAAAAAATGTCTCCAAAGCCAACTTCATGCTTCTTAAGACAGAAGTGGCGAACTTCATGACACCCATGCAGATGGACAATACAGTTACGACTGCTAAATCTTACACAAATGCACTCTACAAGCACTTACATGAGTGCATGGATAATGCTATCCCAAATAGAACCAAGACGCTATCCTCCAAAATAAGGAAGCCGATCTGGTGGGTCCCTGCCATAAACAAACTATTCAACAGAAGGAAGAAACTTTTGCAAAAGAGAGTAAAATCTCATGAGTGGAGGAGTTCCCTGGTCAGCCTCAGTAAGAAGCTGAGATCCCTTATAAAATCCTCCAAAGCTAACCACTGATTCTATGGACAACCACAAAGCATTTCATAGCTATGTCAAGAATCTCAATGGCAACAGCCAGATCTGCTCTGAGTTACAGCACCACGGCACGAAAATTACAGAACCAACTGATATTGCCAACATCCAGGCAGATAGTTTCAGTGCTAACTTTACCCCCCTCTCACCCTCTAAAGGGCCCATATTTATAAAGGAAGAATGCAGAGTCCCTGTAAACACAACTACATAGGTAAAAGCTACATTCTATAAAGCTAAAAACACAGCATCCATGGACTGGACAACATCCCAGGCTGCGTTTTACATGAACTTCAGAAAGAACTGGCTCCCCACCTAAGCAACATGTTCAGTCATAGCCTCATGTCAGGCTTTTTGCCCACTTAATGGTGCACAGCAACAGTTATCCCACTCCACAAAGGGGAAGCCACCACTGATCTCTTGAACTATCGCCCTATTAGCCTGACAAGCCTTGTCTGTAAGGCCATAGAACGTATCATCATGGAACACATAAATTGGTAACTTCTAAACTCTGGACCCCACCCAGTTTGGGTTTGTGAAAGGCAGATCATGCCTCCTGAACCTGATTGACTTCTTTGAGGCAGTCACCAAAGCTGCAGACAAGGGCAAGGTGGTTCACAGAGCCTATCTTGACCTCGCCAAGGCTTTTGACACCAGCCCCCATTCTGGAATTGTAGCTAAACTCACTAAACTAGGTATAAATCTCTACAGCACAAGATGGGTTGCCAAATGTCTCACTGACAGAACCCACACTGTGAAAGTTGCAGACTCCAAATCTGACTTCAAACCAGTGACAAGTGGGGTACCACAGGGTTCCGTCCTGTGATCTCTCCTGTTTGGTATCTACTTGTCTGAAGTGCAGGCTAACACAGAAGGCCTTTGGCTAACAAAGTTCGCAGATGACTGCAAACTAGGAGCCATAGTTGAGTCCCCAAATGATGTGGACATCCTACAGAAGGGCCTCACTGAGACAGATGCCTGGTGTCAGAGCCATGGCCTCAAGCTCAGTGCCAAAAAGTGCATTGTCATCCCCTTTGGTAAAAACTCTGTACCCATGAACTACACATAGGCAGCCGTCTACTTAATGCTGAATGTGTGATAAGAGACCTTGGGACCCAGGTGGACACTAGTCTATCTTTGATAATCATATCACCACAGTAGTCAGGAAATCCTTCTACATGGCAAATCATAAAAGGGTTCTCATCCAGAAAAAAAGAGGTCATTGTTTCCCTCTACTCAACACTCATTAGACCCATTATAGAGTACAATGCCCCTTTTGGAATGTACCTCACAAGACATCTGCAGCAGCTGGAAAGGCCACAGAAATACCTCACAAAGAGGATTACTGGCATCAAACAGATGCCCTACACTGACCGTCTCAAAAAACTCCAGCTTTACTCCTTAGCATATCGTCTACTCCTAGGTGATCTCTGCCTAACATATAAAGCTATGTCAAACCCAGAGCTGTTGGACATGCTACACCTTAAGAAATCCCAGTCCCTCTGAGCTACACACTCTAGGGACCTAAACCTTGTTACCACAATAAACAGGACATGCTGGGGGGATAGATTCCTGTCCAAGAGACTTCCCATAGTCTGGAACAAGCTACCCATCTATGTCAAGCAAAATTCCTCATTAGCACTCTTCAAGAAAAATCTTGATGAGTGGATGGGAAATGGGAAATACACCCCGGGGATCACTTCTGTGGCTCTGCTCAACAGGGGCAAAGGAAAATAACTTTCTTGGGTGGCGTAAGCCAGGGAACCTTGTTGGCTAGGCTTACTTAGACCCTTGGGCCAATAGCCTAGTACCTACCTATGAATCTATGAACATATATGCTTTAGGTCTTTATTGTAAGTAATCCTTGCCATCTGTACAACCATCTTTTAAAAGATATATTAACTTGTCTATAACTGTAAGTGACAGTGCAATGCATGTTTATAAACCTGATCTCCTGTCTCTGCGTTTTTACAGAATTTGCACATATGTATGTTTATCTCTAGTATTTAAATGATTTCTATATAACATCAACAATTGTATAATTATATGTACTTTACCTCTTGCAATGTATCTTTGCAATTGTCAAACTTTAATGCTTTTCCAGGCTGAGAATGAAATTTGTCATTTGTTCTCAGTGTTCTACCTCAGTTAACAAATTCGGTCACAAATAAGTAAATAGATAATTGTGTGTGATTACTTATCCATTGGTTACTGGCTTTCTGGAAATGCTTGTTTTGTTATAAAATGGAGTATGTGCCCAATTTATTGAATGTGTGCACAGCTGAAGACAAGTTTCGTTCAGCACTGGTGTCATATAAAGGAGGAAGATGGATCTTTGAGTGTGTGTGTGTAGGTTTAGCATTGTAGTATATGTGTTAATGTTAGCAGATTAGGATTAGAGTTAGGGTTAAGTAAGAGGTAGAAGCAGTGCTTTAAGTTATTTGTAATATGTAAATGTGATTGTGTGTTAGGAGTGATGAGGGGATAGATGCCATATTGTGCATAGAGTAATATGCATGGTGAGTCCAAGTGCCTTATGTAGTGGTAGTGTTACAGAAAGGGTTTTTCTAAAGTAAGGTGCAGGGTTGAGAATAGGGGCAAGGAGCTTCAGTAAGGAAGAGCAGGGATGCAAGGAATCCTTGTTCCACCTTACCAACACATGCTAATCTTAACCCTTGGCTTGCCTCTACACCTAACCCAAGCCCTACACATTACCTTTGCATAGCACTACAACAATCCAGACAAATTATGCTTGAAGTATGACAGGATTAACAGACTGCAAAAGGAAACTGGTCGCTCTGTTTTTGCAGTTGGTTGTTTTGGGGTGTTTTGTACATTTGTGGTTTGGAATTTCAATATGCAGGATTAGATCAGTTGTGGTTTAGTCTTTCAGCATTTTGATCAAACACCATAGAGCCTAATATATCTGTTGCTATATTAATATTACATATATACTACCTAAAAAGACCAACATCCCACATCACCAAATCCGACATGAGCAAGACGATGTAGGTGAAATCACACATACGGACACTAGGAACACAGAAATTTTACTGTAGGAAAATAATCACTTAGCCAGCATGGTGAACTTTGCCATTTCCCCACTGTAGTGTGATCTCAGAGTTGTATATTTAGTTATGGCGGGTGTGGAGGGTGCAACCCCCCACATGGGTGTCTTATTTGGTTTGGTTTGTGTTTTTTATTTTTTTTGTGGTGATAGACAAGTGGTTATTTTCCTGGAGTTCATTATCGGTGTTCCAAGTGTTCATTTATGTGTGGTTTCTGTTATGTCGTCTCAGTCATGTCAGATTCAGTAATGTGGGATTCTGGTCTTTTCAAGTAGACCCATATATATCATTGAATCAGTGGGAAAAAGGTCACGTAGAAAATCAGCAGGAAAACCTCAGCCAATGTAGAGTTTTCACTGAATGATACTTACTTGTAATGGAGGCTCATCCCTAGCCTAGCTGGGCTTTTCTTGTAGTTTTAGTGAATGGTTTATCTGTGTGACCATTTTTCTTTTTGGTTTGGATGTTAGATGGGTTATTTTGAAATCACCATAGACCCTGTGTTTCTGAAGTATATCCAAACTTTCTATCTTCTCTGCTGAGGTCAATAAAAAGGCCGAGACATGTATGTCCAGAGCTAGTGGGGATTAGTTTAATTGGCCTGATTGTAGTCATAAAGACTTAAAAAGTAAAAAAAAAAGTCTTGGACATTCAGAAGCCATGCAGCTGAAAGAATTGATGTCCTTAAGGGTTTTTTTGGATATATCCCATGGGCCTCTATTATACGATGTTTAAGGTATCACACAATGAGAACTCTAGCTTAGCTGGGTTTGCAGTTTATATATATATCACTGTCTAGACATCTAGTAGAAATATAACACCACAGTTTGAATGTTATGTGCACTATGGAAAAATAAACTTCAATTTGCTTCACTTTGATCATTTTTCACAAGTATTTTCTTTATTCTGAAAATCCCTTTTACTTACGTCCATCAAGCACCATAATACTGCAGTATCTAAGATGCATATATATATATATATATATATATATATATATATATATATATATATATACAAGAGCACACTAAAAATAACCATACACTGAGGTTAGGAAATTAACTTTTTTCCACTGTAGTGTGATCTTGGAGTTGGTATATTTAACTTATGGGGGGGCTGAGTCCCCTATATAGGGGGTGCAGGGGTACTTTCCCCTCTGCAGAAACATAGTAAAAGGTGTGTTTGTTTGTTAGCTAGGTGTTGTTGTAGATGGAGGCGAGGATATGAATTCCTCCAGTACAGACTCTAAAGATCAGGATATTGGGTGTAATTCCTTCAGAACTTTTATCCAGTGCTACTGAAAGGCAATGGCTTTTGCATATGTTAGCTGTGATGACCGAAGTTGTCTTTCAGCACAAGAAGGACTTTGCTAATCACTTTTCCACTGATGGGCATTACTATAGCAATCAGTTATGCAGTGCTCTGCACAATAATCAGAACCAGAGTATATTCAGTGACTAATCCTTTTGTATTTTTGGTCTGCCTTGAGATAACTTAACTTAAGCCACCATCATTGGCAATTCACTTTTTGCTTTGTTTAGGTTTTTTGCACTATCTAGATGGAACGCCATGGTTACTGTTGTTGATTTTATGTCTGTTATATGTGAAGTGCATTAACTTATTCTTTATTATCAGTACACAAGATGAAAGTCATAAAAAATGTGGTCAGTAAAGAACTTAAAAAAAAAAGAAGAAGAAAACAAAAAAAAAAATGTTTTATTTCATATTTATGTTGAGATAAAAAATGTCAGCACCTTGTTTCCAATAAGTACCTTCTATCATGCCTTATGAATATATTCCTTTAATTTCAAAGCATATTATTATTTTTGAGTAGAGCTCTTCTTTCCTGAAAAGAACTTGAAACAGTTACTTTTTGCATGACTGTAATTTATTTAAAAGTTTGTCTTAATCACATCCCCCTTTTCACACACAAAAACACATATATAAATGCAGAACGTTGTGGTAGGACTACTTCCCTTACAAATTGTTAAAACAGCCATTGTTCAGCTTGAAGTATAATGCTGTTAACCCAACTCCGTTGCACAGCGGGATAACATCCTGCTCTTAACTATATTCTGTCCAGTCAATAAATGTTGCTAAAAATCACAGACCACAGCTACAAGCATTACTTAATTATTATTAATCAAGCTATTTTGCCATTCTCTACCTTCATAAGTCAAACTTCCAACAACTCATGCAGGGCATGCATGTCTGTTCATTAACAGGGGATGTTAGCAGTAAATGCTTTGAGATTAACCTTGTAGGAAATACAGAGTAAAAATCCAGCCTCCTAACTTACAATGTCTGCAAACACATGGCTCTGTGCGCAACATACACTTGAAGAAGACTGTCCCACCCGACACACTTTTAACATGTGCACATATCAACACATATAATCTGCATACACTGGTACATTTCTCCAAGACTTTTTTAAGATTAGCACATGTATTTCCTCTAATTCTATGGCACACATAAAATTATCTTAAGTTGAGTTAATGCAGACAAAACCTGAGTCATAAGAATTTCGTTCATGTGACTGAGGTGATATTCATTTTTTCTTAAACATATAGTAAGAGCAAGTCATCAGACGTTTTCCTTTTGAGTTGTTATAGAAAATTCTGATTACTGCTACTTCATTATAGTCTGTGGTACCATTGAGCATGTTAACACCTATTTTTGCTTCTCTCACTATTCAGCACTTGCAGGTTTCACCACACCATATCACTTTTAGTAGTGGCAGTCATGCAGATACTTCTGCATTTGTTTTGCGGTTTCTTATTTTTTCCAGGCAGCAGTGAAGCAGCATAACCCATATGTACTTATTTTCTACTCTATACTCTACCCCACCATAAAAAGAAAAAATGAAGACGTTGATATAATATATCAGCAACAGTGTCACTGTCACTTTATAAGTTTCATACTTCTTAAAGGAAGAACTATGCAGTGTTACATATGATTTTGTAAAGTGTATTACCAAGGAGTACATCCCATTTTACACCTCATATATGTCATGATTCTTGCTGTCATGTGAAAATCAGTTCAGTTTGACACTATAGCAGTAACTGCTGTGCTCACTGAGTAGAAATTATCAATTTGTCTTTGTGAAAGGGAGAAGTGAGTTACAAACTTAGCCCCCCCCCCCCCCCCCAGTGCTTTCTCCTTTTTGAATGGGTCTTCATTTGAATGCATACACTGATCTGGGAGGCAAACTACTTTCTGGATAAAGGGAGACTAAGAAAAAGATCTGAGGCCTCCTACAGCACTCAGGCATTACCTGCAAATGGTCAGTTGTGATCAGTGTGCTACCCTGGTAAACTAATATAAAAAAAATGAAATAACACAACAAAAAGTGAGGCTATGAGACAGTAAAAGGAATGGTGCCGAGAGGAGGTCTGTACTTCCCTTGATAGCTTTGTGTACTATGGCAACAAAGAAATTGAGCAGTAATGATTTAAGTAACAAAACTTAGGGCAGTCACCTAGAACATCGTCACTAGAAAAATACTGTATGGAGGAAATAATTCACTTTCAGTTTGAGTGCTCATCTTGCACCCATGCAAAGGACGACCTACTGTACTACTTCTAATGTCCCTCAAAGGACGGAAATATTTTCATACATGTATTGGCCTTCCTGCAGGGATAATTTCAGCAAGAATCACCCTTACTAAACTTTCTGACATCCCTGGAGAAGTGCATGTTATTGAAAGACAAAACCACAAAGTTCACTCCTTTGTCACTCATCTTATATAACTGCAATATATTCTTTGTAGAAGGCATCTATTTCTGAAACCGTCGAACACATTAAATTCTATGCTGGATAGATCTGCACTGCAAATATTGCACATTAGACCTATGTTTCTTTACAGATATCCATATTAAAATGAATGTCTGCTGGAGAAGTAAAGAGCAGGCAAATGTGGAGAGAGTGACAGGCAGTGGTGGCATATGAGTGGTTGAGTAACACAGACCAGAGAATTCAGAATGTTTCCACCGATCTCATCAGCTCCACTGGTATACAAAAATAAATATCTGACTACTAACCAGGTGACGTGGGTCTGATTAGTAACAAAGATACCCATAAGAGTGTGAAGTTAGCACAGGGGATTAAGGGTATGAGTTGTTACACAGTTGCTTCCTAATTATTTCTGCCTTTATTTGCCTATTCTGCATCCTTGAGCTACTCACTTAACCAGAGAGTGCTTTTGAGCAATTGGGAAATCTGGCTAGGCTCCTTAATGACCTACTGGATCACATGCTTATTAACTTACTATCAACCAAGAGGAAAGGAGAAATGATAAGGCTTTGCCTGCTCTTCTTGGGGTGGAAGAATGGGCTTATATGGTGATGGAAAAGCAGGCCATTGCTTTGGTCTTGTGAATGCCAAAGCTATAAATACAAGCTGACCAAGGCAAGTGGGTGGATGTTGGGGATTGTTCTTGCCTATTGAAAGGTGCAGGAATGCATCTGAGACCCCAGTCTTCATAGCTTGGCCTTTAAAAAAGTAGTGGTATCAAGCAGAAGATAAGACTTAGCAGCTAGTCACACTAAGATGGTGCAAGCAGCAGTGTTAGCTAGTCACACTAAGACAGTGTAAGCAGCAGTGTTAGCTAGTCACATTAAGACTGTAAGTAGCAGTGTTAGCTAGTCAAACTAAGACTGTGTAAGCAGCAGTGTTAGCTAGTCACACTAAGACAGTGTAGGCTGCAGTGTTAGCTAGTCACATTAAGACTGTAAGCAGCAGTGTTAGCTAGTCAAACTAAGACAGTATAAGCATCAGTGTTAGCTAGTAACACTAAGATGGTGTAAGCAGCAGTATTGATTTTTGACTCACTCTTCTGTATTATTGGCAGTCTGAACTAGCTGGCGATCCATACCTGAGTGGGTGAAAAGGTTAAACATCAGAATAACGTCATGGAGCCATGTTATTGTAGACAAGATAGACAAGATGGGCATATGGGGAAGCTATGCTCTGGCAGAAGTTTGACCCACAGTAACCAAGAAAGAGTAGCTAACCCTGCTGACCCCCAAAAAAGCACAGTTTTCTATAACTTTCATTGATTCGCACTGCTAAAGGGGTGTGATAATAAATTTAATATGAATACAGTTACTTTAAAAGAAAAAAAGAGACTGAGGAAAGAATAATTCTTGCTTCCAGCTCTGTTGCATAGAGGAATAAAGTCTTATCAGTGACCCAGATGAGTTCAGGCGGGTCAAATACTCAAGTAGATGAGCAGTGGTGGATGGGAATGAGTGGCCAGTGCTGGCCAGTACTGACATCCATCTTGAGGAAAGAAGGCCTTCAATCCACAGTAATGCTGATCTCATCAGGAGGTCTGAGGTCTGATATGCGGCATTATGGGCTGGGTGACATCCACACTACACGTTAGCCTTGGAGATTGGTTGTGTTTGTGCTGTATGTTTATATCTCCCCAAAACACAGCAATATTGGAAGTCGCAGCCACCACTGGAAGGGAATTATTCTAGGGAAATGGACTCCTAAATGAATGACAGTCTGCTCTCAGTCAAAACTCTTCCCTCTGAAAGGAACAAATGCACTCATATGGGGTTCTTGCCTCAGTCACGAAATGAATGGGGCATAGGATCTCACCCTGACTCTGGAATGAAAGGACTGTGATACATTATAATTTACTACTGAAAAAAAAACATTTGATGCATCTTTTTTTCTTTTTCCAACTGATCAGGGAATAGAGAATTTCCACATCTGTTTCTGTTACAGCTGAATCATGCAAAGTGGCAACAATTACTTTGGGGTAAATTAACATATGGCAAAACACACTGTTATGCACAAAAGCCAGGTGTCATAATTTAAATTTGTACATAGCGACGAAACTGATTGAAAACGGTTAAAATATGCAATGTGCCTATAAAAACATTTGGCATTATGTAGGTTTCTCTTTAAATGAATAAGTGTGCAGTACAGTAAAGAAAGGAAAATAAATAAATTAGAAGAAGTATTTTGGCAAAGAGAGATATGCCTTCATCCACTCAAACTGGGAGGAGACCTTCAGCATGCTGTTACCTCCTTGCCAAAAGGGGTGGAACATCTTCAATTTCAGCTGTCACAACTAGATCCAGTGAATGTATTCAATGTAGGGGCATTTTTTTCCCAAAGACAAGTTTAATATATGTCTACTTGAAGAAGGTGAAGAAAAAAAAAGACTTAACCTCTTGCATTCCAGATGGGCAATGATTTTTTTTTTCCATTTCATTTTTATTTATTGATTTATTTGGTGATTATTGACACTAAAATAAGAGACTGTAAAGAGCATTGGAACTGCAGGTACTTGACATCAGGTAGATACCTGGGTCATACATATCAGTGAATCTTAGATTCTAGGAACTCAGCAATTCACAGCTCTGAAGTAGCATTTCATTTCACTTGAAAGTAGCCAGTGGAAACACCATCGCTGACATCTGCTTATATTGTTTATAATAATAGTCACATAGTTTCAATGAAAACAGACTGAAGCAAGGTATTAAATATATAATAAATATAAATATCAAAAATCTAAAACACAAAACCTGTATCACTTTTGCTTCATATACTTTAAGTAGCCTAAAGTAGCATGTGTTTTCTACGGTAATGCTCGATTTTCAAAAGCTTCTAAATGCATATTAGATAGTTCGCTGATTCTCCCAGTTTTTATAGAAAAGTAAACATGCAAAATATCTATACATTTAAGTTTATTTAGCTTGTATTTATTAAATATTATGCCATATAAGAACAAGTAGACAGAATGTAATGGCCAAGCTTATTTTACCCTATAGATATATTTACACAAGTGTATATGTGCTGTGTGTGTATACAGATTGGCAGGTAGATAGATGATACCCTCAACACACACACACACACACACACACACACACACACACACACACACACACACACACACACACTGGTAAACTGTCTGTGGTGTTTACTTCTATCAACTGCATTTTTTCATATCTTGAGTTTCACAGCAGTCTGAACATTTTCTAGCAGACCATTTTACAATGACAAAAGCAACTCAGTAATAAAGGAGAAAGTATCTAATATTAATGCTTACAGCATGTTGCCTTCCTGTAGACATCATAAATATGTTAAGTGAGGTCTTACCTAACAGAAATAACTCCAACAAGCCAAGGATACATTCCAGAAAATAAATCCATAAACTCCACGTGTCGGGTCCTTTATCCACAAACATAAATGTCAGATTTTCCAACTGATCCTGTTTCTGGCAGATTTATCCGTGCTGTAGCAATGGAAATTCTGCAGATGCAGGGACACATAACATGTAGGATTTTGTAGAGCTTTTTTTTTACTCTTCAGTCCTTTCTGTCAAATTCAGACTAAAGATTTGTAAGGGGGGCCCTCAATGGACAGGCCCAGTTTGCCTGAAAAGTATTTCCTGCTTTGAAACAGTGTACATATATGTCTATGACTGCATTTTGAATTATAGGAGGGCTATAAATGAAGTGTATACTAATATTTATACTATGACTTCCTAATACTCAGATACTCTGGTGCTCTGTATGCTGTGATATCTTGTTTTTTGTGTGAAAAAAGCTAATATGAAAATGTCAAAAAGTATGAAGTTAAATTATACACTCATTTGTCTGCATTCTTTGAAAAATTACTTGTCTTACATGAAATAAAAAACATTGAAAATCTCAGGATAGTCCAAGAAAAGAAACTATTTCTTTAGTCTGTTAAGTTTCACTTAGCATAATATTACTATAAAGTAATGGATAATCCGTAAAAGTATGACTGAAACAATTATTTATTTTTGGCAATCATTCCTTAACGTTGTTTTTGTTCAGCAGGTGAAACATTTTTCCATTTTGAAATATAATACCATGTCATGATGAGCAGGAGCAAAAATTTCTCGAAAGCCAAAAAATCCAGTATGGAAAAAAGAAAATGACAGAGCCCATCTTGAATATATTAAAATTCTGCTGACTTAGAAAAAGTTAAGATGTGAATTAAAAAAGTAACCAGCTCACAGTTCTGGAATAATGTTCGTTTTCATCTCCTTGCCTTACACATACCATCAAAAACGTTTCTGTTTACCCAGCCTTCCTTCTTCAGCCCTTGCCGAACAAATTCCTTACAGCAGTAGCAGCAGTTTCAGGATAAGAACTTAGGTTACTTAACATTTGGTTTTGATTAGAAGCAGACTGGTTACTCGGGAGAGTCTGTGAATTAGTCAGTGTATAATACTTACCTAAGAATTCATCGATAATTAACTGCTAACAGTATAAAACTTTATAATGAAGAATGCTTGTAATCAAAAGGGCATCCACAACTTAGAAAGAAGAAAGGCAAGAACGTCAGTTTAAGAGCAATATTTCAAACACTGCAAGCACAAGTCATCTGTTTATTTAAAGCAGCATTCCTCAAAGTGATTAAATTTGTCTCCATACTCATTTGCTCTAAAATAGATAACCCTTGCTCTCCTGCCTTGGAAGGCAGATTTTGCATCTAGTCTAGCAGTTTAAGAACTAAGAAATCTACAGACCATTATAAGAAAATAAGGCTTTGACGGGTTTTTAAAAAATTATCATCACTTTCTACTTTCAGTCTTCTTAGAAATGTGCAGCTCTAAATCAGGTACATTAGTTTTTCAACAAAAATGTCCTTTACTCTTAATTTATTAAATAGGAACATGCATGTATTCTGTGTATGGATTTTCAAATAAAGGAATGCAATTCCTTCCAGCAGAATGTTTCAATAAGGCTACCTCCCATTCGTTTCATATTCCTTGAAGAATGGTCAAAACTCATCTAGTAGCTATTATGTAGTTTTTAGCTTTCAGGTATGACTGTGATCTGAGATTTCCTCTATCACCAGACAATTTCTGATTGCCCCCCCCCATATATATATATATGTATATATATATATATAAATATATATATATATATATATATATATATATATATATATATATATATATATATATATACGGGTTCTGTTCAGAAGCTCGAAATACTGAAATCTCGAATTTCATTTATTTTGAGCCCAAGAAGCCGAATCCACATATTAGCGAAAGTTTAGAAGCGTGAAATTCAAAACCTCGAATACTGGAGGTTTTGAATTCCACGCTTCTAAAGTTCCGCTATGGTCATGTATTTAGGTAAGTGTGTGTGTGTGTGTGTGTGTGTGTGTGTGTGTGTGTGTGTGTGTGTGTGTGTGTGTGTGTGTGTGTGTTAAGGGGTTTGGGTAGGGGCTGTGGTGTGCGTCAGTGTGTTTTGTTGCTGTGATGTGTGTGTGTGTGTGTGTGTGTGTGTGTGTGTGTGTGTGTGTGTGTGTGTGTGTGTGTGTGTGTGTGTATGTGTGTGAGTGTGTGCAGAGAAGGCAGCTTGTGTGGTGGTGTTTTGTGTGTGTTTCTATGTAGTGCGACCTCGGAGTGAGAATATTTATGTAGGGGGGGTATGGAGGGCACAGCATACTCTACATGTAGTAGAGTGATTGTGTGTGTTTGAGTGGTGTATGGTGTGTGTGTGTGTGTGTGTGTGTGTGTGTGTGTGTGTGTGTGTGTGTGTGTGTGTGTGTGTCTGTGTGTCTGTGTGTGTGTATAGTAAAACCGCAAAATTCAAAACTTCTGGTATTCAAGGTTTTGAATTTCGCAGTTTTTAGTTTTCGTTGTTTTGTGGATTTGACTTCTTGGCATCAAGATACTGAAATTCGAGATTTCAGTATTTCGAGCTTCTGAAGTGAATATATATATATATATATATATATATATATATATATATATTAATAAATGAGCGTTTCATGTTATTTATGTATATATGTATACATATAAATGTATATATACATGTATTTTTATATGTATGTGTCTGATTGCTTGTAATTGTGTGCACTTTCATGTCTGTGCTTGCATGTATGTATATATGTGTGTCTGTGTTACTTGTGTAAAGGTATCCATTGGATTATTAGTGACAATAAGTATGCAGACCTACAGATATTTGTATTTGTATATGATCTAAAATAACAAGTATGCGTCAGTCCTACTTTGATTTCGGCTTATATTATAGTGGCATGTCTTAGTATGATTCTTCTATGATTTTTTTTTATTTTTTATTATTGGCTAGATGCCCCTTTGAAGATTTACGTTTAATCATAGCTCATGGAATGATTTTAAGGTTCTGAGTTAAATAGCATTCTTCTGCAGTGAATTGTGGCACCAGTAAAACAACATGCAGTTGTTTTCTCAGAGAAGTTATGGCATCAAAGATCTATTTTTTTTGGATAAAAAGCTTTTTATCACTTCAGCTGCATCACCTGTTTTCATATGGGTTACACATGTCAAAGCAGAGATACACAGGAGTACAATTTTGGCTGAACATTTGAAAATATACTACTGTGAAATTATGAAGGTACTAAGAAGCATTTGCTTTTCACTGAAAAAATGGAGGCTGTTTAGATCTGCCTTCTGCAAAACATATTGGGGTCAAAAATTCTATATTACTTCAGAAATGCATGAAATAGTCTAATGTGAATTCTGATTCATGTTGATTTGCCAAAAGTAATTTCAGTGAATAGAAAAAAAAGATAAAAACTGTTTGCCAAGACTATCTTAGGTGAACATTACATTTTTCCTGGGATGCAAGCTCCTGGCATCCCTAATGGGTGGGGACACCCTCCACACCCCCAAGACTTACATATTCCAAGTCTGAGGTCACACAATAGGGAGAAAAAAACAAATTCCATTGTCAGCGAAAGTAGTTCTGGCAAATAGTACTTGCTCTTTTTGCTTTCACTGAAACTGCATTTGTCCAAATGGCATATACCCTGAGAATTCATACGAGATGTCCTGATTCAGTGTTATAAATGGGAAAAGCCCTACCTATGATGCTGATTACCTCAAATTGACTACTAATTTGGACACTGGAAGACCCTGACAGGAGTAAATGGCTTCTGCCAGTTCACACATCCTAGGTGAAGAAAGCTATTACAGCCAATAGCCAACCATTCACCACCATGCATGGCTTTGCAATAGCCAGGACCAAGGGCATGAGCATGGTCATCCCAAGTGATTGATGATGATGTCCTATTTTGTGCCTGGAAGCATACATAAACAAGCGGTGGGTGCGCAATGCCCAGGGCTAATGTAGATGCCATCATCAGCTTTCAGAAGTACAATTAAAGTACTAACAGATATGCTTTCATTGATGGAATGGCAGCGAGGCTCCAAAACACTTCCATGACTGACCAGATGGTGGGTATTTTATTTAGCCATACCCCCAGGGCAAAGAATGAAAGGATTCAAGGCACATCAGTGAAGGCATGATCATCGGCAGGCATGGAGGCCAAAAGAATATAGGAGGAAAATGTATATGATTGGCAGAAATCTATTTTGGTTAATTTGAATCTGTGGCTTATCATATGGGTTTATGTCAGATGATTGACTTTTTGGAAACACAAAGAAAATATTAAAGAGACCACATGATCGAATTTCTGAAAACTCGAACATAAAAAAAATCTACAAAATTCTGTTTACTTTTTTGCAGGAGCAAGCTCCCCTACATTCTCCACAATCCCTTCAAATTATATATACCACTTCTGAGATCACACTACAGTGAGGAAGAGGGTACATTTCCTGATTTTCACTGTACCACGATCTCTATTCAAAAGCTTTGAGTTTTCAAAAACTCAATCATATGATCTCGAGCATGTGGAGTTCGATTTGCTGAAAACTCAATCAATTGATAGGGACCCCTTATCATGCAGGTATGATTAATAAATGGTTCAATGGCTTTTACAGGCATTGACTAATTTTAGGATCTATATTTCTGTATTTTATGTTATTTGACAGCTCTCGCCTTTTGAAGGACTTCATGGTTCTTAACTATAGAAGCAGTTAGTAAATGAAGCAAAAGGTGTAACACAAAGCTTGATAGTGTGGAGTCTGATTATCTGTGATGACTATTCAAGCCACTCTCCTATGTTAGAGTGTCATAAATCCTTCTCTTCCCCTTACTTTGTGATTCATTTTAACATTTAGTTGTAGAGTCTATTCTGCAGGATATTTATTGTTCAGGACTTTGCTGATTCATGATTTTCAATTTAGTTCCCTCCCAATGAACCGTAGATTCCTCAGTTCAGTAGAGTAGGTACCCATCTGTTGTTGTAAAGTTTAATCTTGCTTTCATAGTGTTCATCTTATCTACTCTGAAATTGTATGTCTTTGCATTATGTAAAAATTGAAGATGTTTCCCTTCCAGTCACCATAAACACTATCACCGACAGTAACTTTATCTGCATGCCTCATTGTCATGTTGGGACTATAAGTCTGTAATTATATGTTTAACGTTTATAAAATTTATCTCTTAGTCTCCATGTCAAAGTAATTGTACCTCTCGTTTATTTGTCCCATACATAATACAGACTGTTTCTAATCTGTAGTATCCCCTTCTTCTTTCTGAATATTTAGTTATTCTTGATTGTTTACCAGGGCAATTAATAGATCTCAATGAACCCATGTCATCCACAGACTTGGAGCAAATAAAATGTACCAGGAGTAGTTAAACAATGCATCAAAATTAGAAAAAAGTACAGGGAATATTCATACCTTTTACTGCAGTGAGGAAATGATAGGTCAAGTAAGCATTCAGAGATAAAATATATGCGTTTTGTTACAATGACTAAATCAGTACATTGCAGAATAAACAACACTTCACATCACAATTTTAGATGAGATTTAGAGGTTGGCAGATTTCGTTTGCAGCTTTGAAGTCCTAACTTAACTAGTGGTTAGAAAGAAAGACTGGCCCAAAAGTGAAGACAGAATTAACACTGATGGATGTCTTACCTGGAGTATGCAGAGAGTTAGAGTAACATGTAATGAATGTAGTAGGGTGGGATAAAATAAGGTATAGGGATTAGAGATGAGGCCAGCAGGTCAAAGAGGGATTAGTTATTTTATAATGAGTGTGATACAAAAAATACAGGTGAAGAACTATTTGATTTGTATGTTGTGTATATCTTGGTAAAACACCTCTAATGAATGAAAACTAAGATCATTACTACTCACAGAATATATACAGATTAAGGAAACTGTCCAAAGTATATCGGCAAACCTACAGAAATTGCAAATAATTGCCCAAGTACTGAAGAAATGTGAGCCTTCAGTGCCACAAAGTGAGAGACAGCAGATAAATGGTATTGAAAAGGTAAAGGGCCATATTCAAAAAGCAGATAGCCAAACTTAATGTCTCTTATTGCCATGCTTCCAATCACAATTTTACCTGGCTGACAGATTCATTAACTAAGAGCTCCTGAATAATTAATCTGGCAGCTTGTTTTGCTATTCTGACCTGCTGACAGCTGAGAGCCTATCTGCTTGCTTAATGAGACACTGCTCTGACATTGCTCTAAACAGTATATGTTTAGTTGATGTCAGGCTGGGTATGAACAATTTAATGGATGGCAAGAATAGTAATTTTTTAATAATTCTAAATGTATTGCATACATATTGATATTATGTTGCAGACAATGCAGAATGTGAACATCTCAAATTTGGCATGGTAAAATTTTCTATGGAGAACAGGGAGTTGTTTGACTGTTTGCTGAATAGCAAAACTTAGACAGCGTTTGTGGTCCACACTAATTCTCCCTAGAAACCAAAGAGAATAAATCTGCTTATGCTCTGTGTCCATTTTGTGGATCATGGGACAGCTTCTTCCCTTTCAATTAGCTGGAAGCACCCAATCCTAAGATGTAAGGGTTTCTGAATGATATCTCATGCTATATAAATCATTTCTGACTTGGAATAATTGAAATAAAGAAGTTACAACATTAAAAGAAATGATGACCTAGTAAGTTACAGTTTATCTTTCAGTGACTTGCTTCAAGTCAACCTCTGTAAGTCTGGTAAAAATACTTTGTCACTTGTAGATTAACAGTTAGTGTTATGCAGAACATGAGAAAAATGCCAAGTGCTGAGTGAAAATGTATAGTTTAGTTATTCAAAGCAATGATTTTTTTTAAGGCTACACAATCACTGAAGACTTATTCAGATGTACACTGCACATATACTTATCACAATTAAATGAGACAGAAAATGTAGAAATCTGAGTGCATTTATAAAAAGCAGGAGTTAGAAAAAACTGTTGGTTGTTATTGTAGTGGGGTACAAAAGAATAGTCTGAGACATTTTATGGAAAAAAAGAGTACATTAAACTCTTAGTTAACCAGCACCCATGCAGCTTGGTAGATGCTGGATAACTGTTGTTTCTGGTTGCTTGAGAGTTACTATTAAAAATAGGCCTGAATAATACTGTACCCTATACTATTTGTTTGGTTTGACTTGTTCTCAGGTTGAGGAAATAGGGAATTTATTCATAAAAACATAAGATATGTATCTGCAGGGGGGGCAGAAAGTGCAACACATGAAAATTGTACTGTATTTCTTCAATATTTTTTGCTGGTTGCTTGAATTCTGGTTAACCAAGAGTTTACTGTACTTAAAAATTGACAGCTGTATCTGTAACCAAATTGAATGCCATTTAGCTGCAGTATAGCACTTATAGCCAAATTAGCCAACTTGGGCTAGAGCTGAACAATCTACCCAATATGGCATAGCAAAGTTGTGGAAAGGACTCTACATTCAGTAGTGAATGCAATGATGGCTAGTTTTCAAAGGTGGTTATATAAGCTGTAGCATGTAATAAGGGGCAATATTGAGCAAAAGTAAGTTACCTCCTGTTCATATTCAGGTAATTACCTGTTACAGGCATACAAATCTAAGCACATTGCAGCCTTGGAGCTTTCAGATCTAAGGTTATATTTGCTATCAGAATGGTCAAATCATACAGTAAGTATATAAATCCACAAAGAAACTTGGTGGAGTAACCAATTCATGAAGTTATCACTGTTGAAACTAGTCAGAGCCCAAGTAAAATCCAAATAAACTTTATTGAAAGTAGGTAAGCACTTTCATGATACTCATATCACTTCATCAGGCCATCTTCACTTTTAAATACATCTCAGCCAATCAGAGTGAAAGATCAATTAAGCAGCCATTTCATTACAGAGATGCTTTTGTTATAAATAATATAAAATTAAAAAGGCAGTATAGTCATATACTAAAACAATGTAATAATTCATATATATATATATATATATATATATATATATATATATATATATATATATATATAGTCTCCTAAAAACAAAACAATATTAATAAAACAGTCTTGATGAAGACAACATAAATAATAATGTATATCAAACTACAAAACACTTTCAACAGTGTACATTTATATGGGACTCCTACTTAAACAACTTCCTATTCTTCAACATTGGGTTAAGGGGTGTTCTGTCATTCATTCCCTTCCCTTTATTTGCCCTTAACCTAATAATCCATCTAGTTTCGGAAGTCTCAGTATAGTTGCATATGTCACCTCCTCTGTTACTGGGGTTAATTCTCTGAATCACCAAAAATGTAAAACTATGATCATTGCCTTCAAGTGATATATGTTTGGCTAGTGCATTTGTTAAGGTGCCATTCCTAATATGAAGTAGGTGTTCTCTAATACTGAACCTAAACTTCCTATTAGTTTTACCTACGTAGAAGGTGGAACATAGACTGCAGACTGCTAGATAAACCACATTGCTTGTGTTACAGTTTGTTGCTGTATTAAATTCATAAGTTTGCTTATTATCTGGATGTATACATTTGTTATTTTTATTAATATAAGTACATTGATTACATTCATCACATGGTGATGTACCCTTACCTACATTCATTTCATGTTCCTTCTCCACACTGGTTGCTTGAGTTCTGATTAACCAAGAGTTTACTGTACTTACAAATTGACAGCTGTATCTGTAACCAAATTGAATGCCATTTAGCTACAGTATAGCACTTATAGCCAAATTAGCCAGCTTGAGCTAGAGCTGAACAATCTACCCAATATGGTATAGCAAAGTTGTGGAAAGGGCTCTACATTCAGTAGTGAATGCAATGATGGCTAGTTTTCAAAGGTGGTTATATAAGCTGTAGCATGTAATAAGGGGCAATATTGAGCAAAAGTAAGTTACCTCCTGTTCATATTCAGGTAATTACCTGTTACAGGCATACAAATCTAAGCACAATGCAACCTTGGAGCTTTCAGATTTAAGGTCATAGTTGCTATCAGAATGGTCAAATCATACAGTAAGTATGGCAACATACTGAAGCCATGCACAAGCTGCAGTGCTGTACAAGCACACTCATGAAAGGCTGTAGCCTGCATATCAGTGATGTGAAGACATTATGTACTAGTCATGTGTTAAAGACACACTGTTGATGGCTAATCATGGCAAGGAGATGACCCTAACAGTAACAGTGGCCTGAGCTGGAGAATACAGTCATGTGGTGTACTCGCAATAGCAGGGAATTTTGTCCATGCATTCCCAACAGTGGAGTGGGTGGACGCCAGGCTCATTTAGTGGGCACCAGGAAATCCTTCCTGAGCAGTATAAAGGAGAAACATGCAAAAAAGTCAGAGACTGCCAGATGCAAAATTCAGGCAAGCTAAGTCATAGTTCTCCAGGCCCCAGCTTCCAGATTCAATAGCCTTTTAATGCTTAAACTCCTGTACATTTTATTGTATGACAGAAATTACATATGCCCCCACTAAACATGCATCATATATTCAAAAGTCAGACATCAGCTCAGGACAAATTACAGCACTCCTGCACTGTACAAGTCGCATATAGAAAAAATGCATTTCATTTCGATAAATGCGCCCTACTGTGGTGGTCCCAGCACCAGGCTTCACTAATACATTCAGCTGGTGAATTCAGAATGGTCACTGATTAAATTAAACAATGTATTTATTGCAAATGTCATCATGCTGTGCTTTCATCCAATTAGGACCTTTTCTTGCCAACAGGTAAATCTAACACACTGCCACGATGATCAGTAAACACAAGTGAAACTTTTACAGACACTCAATACCCTGCCTAAATTATTAAAATATCATGATGGTATAACATAAGCTAAATGTGGCTGAATGGATACCAAGCACAATATTTCTCTCAATAGCTTAGTACTAGGACGAATAAGCATGGACTTTTCTGGATGGATGTGGTTTAATCAGTGAGTATCCTCTGTGAAGAAGGAGATCATTTTAATCCTCTAGAGGTACAGTATCAGAATCCCTATTTTCACAGTAAACATCATGATCAGGTTGCAGAGTTATGGCTCCATAAATTGAGAGAAGGCTTCAGATAGCATCCGCTGCTGTGAAAACACTATACAGTTAATAATGCTTTGCAAAGTTATGGAAGAACATCAAATGACCCTCTCAAATAGATCAATAAAAATGGCTGCCCAGGTATGATGAGTTCTGACTAATCTTTTGAACAGAAACAACTGTAGAATCCTAGCCTACCCACTTAAGCACCCATTATGGGTGGGTGGGGGGGGGGGTAAAGTTCATCTGGCTTTCTAATGCATTTCTTTCTTGGACTGTATGAATACTTTGATGAACTTTAAAATAGAGTACTCATTTCCTCATCTACAGGATTATAGCAGAGAGATGCATGTTAAATATTTTTATTCATTCCATTGGCTGACACAATCATAGACAGAAAGGAAAATCTTGTAAAAGACCATGCAAGGTCTACCATATAAGAGAGGACAAGTACGATTATCTTCATGATGTAATTACTTTCAAATTCAAACAATGTCTTGCAGGAAAGAGATGTTTGTTACATTGACAATTTAGACTCAAGAAAAAGCTTCATCAAAGACTCCATGGCGAAATTAAGATCCCAGTGAGCAAATGAAACTTTCTTAATAGAAAGAATTGATGTTATAGCTCCCTAAAAATATTCTGACCAGTGGTTCTAGAGGTTACGAATACAAAAGAAGGCAAACTGCTGAGACAACACAATGAGTTTTAATGGCTGAATAAACAAAGTTATCAGAAAGCAAATGAGAGGGTTGACACTAAGTAAGTAGAATGTTCTGTGAAGCAAAGACAACAGATATGTCACTCATGTCAATAAGACAATACCTTCTGCTTTGACAAAAAAAATTTCCCAACAGAAGGCTTCCTGGCATCTTGGAACGCACGCTGTTCCCATGATAAGAATACATTCCTACTGGGCAACAAAACATTAACATCCCCATTGTGAAATGAAGCATTTTCATGGATCGATGAAGAACTTTTTTATTTAAAGGATCCTATCCAAGAAGATAGTCAAGAACTATGTGGCATACCAAATGAGAACTACATGTGTCTGTGTTAGAACTGTGCAAAGAGAATTAAATGGTCGATTGTATAGCTCATGTTTTAATGAGTGTTTCAGAGTAAATTGAGGAAATGTATTTAACAGTTTGTGTTCTGAAGCATTTCATAGACTGTGCTTCCATAGTGGAACATGTCTGGTGTAATGGTTAGCACTCTGCAAAATGAATTTAGTGATATGAATACAAATCACACTTAACCCTGACAGTCTTAAATTTGTTTGGCAGTTAGTGCAGAGGATTGAGGCTCCAGGTTATTAATGGACTACTTCCTGTGGTCAGCAATATACTATTTGATTCTTTCCTCCTTCATATTCCTTGTCTATGACTCTGAGCAAATCAATTAGTGAGATAACATTCCTATGTCACTCCTAAAGGTAGACACCTGAGCCTAGTGAGCATACCAAGTTAACAAAGTGATACACATGAACAATGTCAGTGCTGTTCAAGAAATTGTAAAAGTTAACATTTTCTAAAATGCAAACAAGTCTTAGCCTGAATGACCTCATTGTAGAATAAGATTTTTAAGCAGCTGCACCTGCATTTATCAGTAGTCACAACCAAAGGGAGAGTGGTGTAAAGGGGGAGGGGCTTTCCTCGCCCCCAATGTGTAGGGGGCACAGTACAGGTTGACAGCTTGTAAACTGACAAAATGTTCATTTATATTAAAGGTAGCAAATTATTTGATTGCTACATAATAACGTGCTATATTATTAATAATAATAACAATAATAAACAGTATAACAGTCCAGCTGTCAGTGAGCAATCACAATTTGGATTCCTAAGTAATACTGGAGTGGGGCATAAAACTGATGTTTTGCCAAGAGAACCAAACATCATTGGTATAGTTTTGACAGCAATAATTCTGATGAACTGTTGAGAGAGTACTGACAAGATGAACATTACTGTCTTTTTCAAGTACACAAACATCTTGTGACAGAGGGTTCACAGGTAGGGTTAGGCTCCTAAAGGTTCACAGGTAATGTACTGACTTCATCTTCATTTTTATTGCAATGCTTTAACCTAAACACTTTATGAAAGTACAAGTGGGACCCAGTAAATTAACAAATAGAAACAAAAGTACAAGTTATTAGAATATGGTATTATTCAAAAAGAGTGTAATAGCTGCACAGGCTCATGAAACAGAAAACAAATATAAATAAACCCGCAAACTTAATATATTTGTAGCCACATAGGACAATGTTGTGAAGCTAATAATTGTAAAATCAAAAGTGATCTCACAAAACATTATAAATGAAGGCTAATAGCAGAAAGTGACAAGAAAGTTAAGCTTTATGCTTGAGTTTCATTCAAGGCCTGGCCATATAAAAGATGAATCCCTAATCTTAATGCAATAACTATAGTCCATAGGCAATAAAAAGAAACAGATGAAGGCAAATTAAAAAAAAAAACAATCTTACAACTTCTATGAATTCAATTCAAGAATGTAAATAAAGTTTTATTCCAAATGACAAAGTTACAACTATACGTTTGGATTAAATTCCAAGGAAAAACAAATTTGATAAGATCATCAAACACTGTAAAGTGACCAGTGTCCATAGACCACTGAAGTAAATTGACCAAACATTTCTGAATATAATAACACAACAGAAGTTTTGTACAGATGACAAAATTCAAATTCTGAGAAATCCTTATAACAAATAAAATAAGAATGGCAGCATGAACAATGTCATATTATTCATTCTTTCAATGATCTCGTTTAGCTAAAGAAAGGTGCACACGTTAAAGTGGAGGTAATGTCAATGATAAACAAGAAGCACCTTTATAAAGATTCGAAGTGTCACACTGTAAAACATCAGGTAAGCACTTTAAAAAGGCCTGCAAAGTACTTCTTAACCGTGAGTAATACTCTTCTGACCTAGTCTGCTAAGTAAAGGCCTCACAAAAACAAGAATTAAACTGATACAACAATGTCGCCTGTGTTTTCCAAAATGTTTCAATGAAAATTCAAGTACTAGAAATAATCAGAAAATAAAGCATGTTGCAGATGAAAACATTAGCACTCCCACACAGTGCAGCTGTTTAACAAGATGAAAGATGACTACGGTGGAAGATAATATATGCACAGAAACACCAATACTGGACAGCAGATGTAGAAAATAAAAATAAAAAAAAATAAGAAAGGTAATCCTAAGCAGTCAAATGCTGCCATCATGGACCTAGGAGGAATGCCATAGTCAGGAGAAATACCATTTCAGCTAGTTTTGAGAAATCTTAAAACTTTCAGAAATCTTGTTACCTCTTATTAAGTGATGAGAAACACATTGCTTACAATGTCATGGAATGCAGATGCTCCTTCAAGCCAAAGTCTAATCTGTCTCTTGTCAGAATTTTGAACAGAAACTAGGAATAAATTGTCTTCTGAGCCTTAGACTTGCTGTAGCCACCCACAGCTGCTATTCTTTAACCAGGATTGGAATTACAGGTATGTCTCGATTCATGCACTCTGTGTTTTAATCCAACAGATTCTGCAGGTAGCACTGACTGATGTCTAGCTCAGCAGTTTTAGAGAGAAGATCACAGAAGGTGTTATCAATATGTGGACCAGTGAAAGAAAGAGACCATAGCCTATGTTCTGTTCTGAATTAAAAGAGGAACAAACATCTCCAGTCCTATGTTTCGAGATATTAATGGAGATAATGGTAAACTTGACCACCTTCTACCTGAAGGACATCACAGGTAGAAGCAAAATTTGGAGAATATCAGTAGCACCTTTGTCAGGAAAGTGGTAGAAATGCAAACTGCAAATGTTGGTTCTTTACCTGGTTCTTATAGAATGCTCTGTGAAGCAAAGACAACAGATATGTCAATTAGTATATTTCATGACTAGAGCAGGCATCCAGATTCCCTCTGATTAAATATGGAGAACTAACTAAAATATGACCATTAGGAAAGTTTGGCACTTGAGATACTTGTTCTGAATAAACATGCATAAAACATTTATTTGAGACAAAACACAATGAAGAGATACATTCCCTGTATTTGAAAGCAAATAATATTCTGTCTTTGGTCCTCTTGCTTAACATTTCTGAAAAAAATGAACCTTGCTCTGTTTCTGAAAGATTGGACCTTGCTCTAACTAACAATGAGTTTTAAGCTTTTATAATAAGATTATTCAGGAGTTCTGATAGGGATTTCATTATGGACTCTTATTACATATGTTTCTTTAATTACTAATCTCATGAAATGTTAAGACACTTGACATAATGTTATCTATCTGTCTAACTCCTATCTCTTTTTTTAATTTCTCCAAGTCTTTTGGGTTTCTAATACCATGATGAGAATGGACTCCCATTCCTAAGTCAAAGTACAGTTAATGTTTGTGAAATTAGTATTGTTTCAATCTTTGATGTCAGCCAGAAGTACTCTTTGCAGCACACACACGATGTGCCCAGTAATGAATGCTTCTTCAATTCGTATGGGGTTACATGTATGTAGATTCTTTTTTATAAGACCTGTTCTTCTTGCTACAATTGGAACTGTCTGGGTTTCTTTTTTCCACACTGCTCTCATTTCTGCCTGCAAATCCTGATATTTTATGACTTTGTGTCTCTCTTTACTCAAGACACTGTAGTTACTGGGTGTGGCAATTTCAATGACCAATGCTACTTTTGTCTTCTTTTCTTGGACCACTATATCCAGTTTTCTAGCATCTATCTTTTGAACTGTTGGTATTGGGCGATCCCATGTGATATAAACTTCATCATTTTCAATGATACTTTGTGGCTAATGTTTCCAGTGTTTTTCAGCCACTTCAGTACCATAACGTTTGCCCAATCCTCAGTGCAACAGACGTGCCACATTATTATGCCTTTCACTATACAGTCCTTCTGCCATTAGTATGTCACAACCAGCAACAAGGTGGGCAACTGTTTCAAATTCTGTTTTACAAAACTTAAATTTGTCTGTTTCTCCCACATGTTCAATGGATTTTGTAACCCAGTATTTATGTAGTCCACTATCTTGGGCCGCCAATATTAACCTTTCATCTCCTGGTTTGAATATGCCTCTCCTTAACCATTCCTGCATTCGATCATGATCAACATGAGGTTCTTCCAGAAGTTTTCTATACTTGCAACTATACTTATGCATTTTCCACATTTCTTGCCTTCTCATCTGGTCTTTCACCTTACATTATTTGTTTTATTTTTTGGCATATTTAGTTGTTGCCTGATTTTTATCTACTTCTGATTTGATTTCCATTCCTGCTTGACACCGATATACTAGAGCTAGAATAAACAGCGAAGTCATCTTAAATTTATTCTCCTCATGTTTCAAACCCTTTACTACATTTGGGTCTTGTAAGGTTATCAGATATGTGTGCCGTCCCAAGATTGCAGATCTATACATGTAGTCATTTTCAAGGTGGCCCCTCCATCCTTCAGAACGGGGAATATATAATCTTGGTATGCACAGATTTTTATAAATCATTTGGTGAGCATGAAGCATCCTTCTTGTTTTCGAGTCTAATCTATCCAACATGTTTTGGGACCAATCAATCACTCCAAAACTGTAAGTTAGGACAGGAAGGGCAAATTAGTCTATAGCTTGAATTTTATTCATAGCTATCAATGCTGTTTTCAGGATTAATTTAAGTCTTCTAAAGTATTCCTTATTAAGTTATGTTCACATTTGCTCTTGTTTCATTTTTGATCCTTTATCAATTCTCAAGTATTTATATACTCCCTTTTGCTCAATTTCTTTTATAAAACATTCTTGCCCCAAACTGATGTTTTCTTGATGCTGTGTTTTTCCTGCTTTAAAGGTTGCTTTTGCACATTTATCAAGACCAAATGACATTCTTATATCATCTGAAAAAGTTTTGACAACTTGCAGTTGCACTTTCACTTCCTCATCTGATGAGCTATGCAGTTTCAAATCATCGACAAAGAGAAGATGAGAAGCCTTTACACCTTGTTGTTTTCTAGGAGACAAACTATAACCATGAGGGCAAGGCAGAATAGCAGTGAAGACAAAGAGAGTCACCCTGGAATATTCACCTTTGAACTTTTATCCCTGGAATAATAATTTGTCTTTTTTCATGGCTTAATTGCAGAGTTGTCTGCCACAGTTTCATGGTCACTATAATGTAGTTGATCAGTGTAGGGTATATCTTATACATTTTTAAGCATTCTTTTATCCATGAATGTGGGATACTATCAAATGCTCATTTGTAGTCAATCCATGCCATACTTAAATTCTTCCCTTTTTTACAGTTCTCCACTATGACATTATTTAACAGAAAATGATCCTTTGTTCCATATGACTTTCTTTTATTGCCCATTTATTCTATTGCCATAATTGAGTTTTCTTCTAAATGACTATAAACTCTGTCATCATCAGTTCCAGTGTATAGTTTATACATCATCAGAAGGCAAGTTGTCTATAATTTTTAGGGTAGCATGCAAATTCACTCTTAAGTAGAAGCATTGTTTTTACTATTGTTAGCCAAGTTGGTATCTGTTTGGGGTGTGCATATAAATAGTTCTTACTCATGGCTAAATCTTCATGCAAAGATGTTAATACTTTGGTATTGCATCTGAGCCTGGGATTTTCCAATTAGAGACTTTTAACTTTGTTTCAATCTCTCTGGCTGTTCATTCATCCATTTTCTTATCCTGTACCTTTAAACTTCTTATTCTTTCTTTTATGTGTCAATGTATCTATATTGTGTGTGCACTTGAACTTGCATGGCTGTGTGTGTGTGTGTGTGTGTGTGTGTGTGTGTGTGTGTGTGTGTGTGTGTGTGTGTGTGTGTGTGTGTGTGAGACAGAGAGAATGAGAGATAAAGTCCTGACTACACTACAGACAAGTCATGTTCAGTTGGTCATTTATGGGTGCAGTAGGGATCAGGCAGGCATGATGGGAGTGAGAGGTTGACACTGTCTCACCTATCTTGTGGAGAGTGGCAGCCTAGGCTGATTGCAACAGCAGCAGTAAGAGCTGGTGAGCTCCTTGCTTCGAGAAGCATACCACATTGTCAAAAGGATGCATATGCACTGAGGCATGTATACACCTCCCAATGGCAACAATAGCCAAACTCAAATGCTGCTGTGGGGTGATGGGTATAGGATACAGTCCTTGATAGTAGTATGATGTTGTACCCGTGTCCTCAGTCTCCTCACCAGCCCAAGTCATGGGTGTGGTTTAGCCCACTGGAGGCTAATTAGACCTAGTGAATTAGAAAAGGATCTCATGGCAGCAGATGACAAGCTATGCGGAGATTTAAAAAAAGTCACCTACTTCCCTCATATCTTCAGCTCTTCTTGTAAAAATAACACTAAGCATAGTTATAAAGAATCTAGTGTACATTCAAGCCTTTCTACAAAGCAACTGTACTTCTATTGTAGTGATAGGAAATTTAGAGATAAGGCTGCACATCAATGGATGGCATCATTGCAGAGTTGAATGAACTGCAAAGAATTTGGACCTCCCTGCAAATATTTGCAGTCTTACAATCATGATTGCCAAGATCTTACAGGACACCATCAAAGTCAAAGATGAGTCTTCACTAAATACATAAGAAATGGCAGCTTACATAGTTAATGCCACATTGATAGAGATGGTTTTAAACATTCATGGTAACCAGTTAAAGGAGCATAACAATAAAACTACAAACCACAATTGGTATATTAATAACTTAGAAGTGAAGTGGAAAGGCATTGGAAACAGGTTCATGCACAGCAATTTGGAGTTACTAGGTCTACCAAAATAAGCTAAGAGGAAGGACTTGTGTGCTTAAGTAGCACAGAGCCTTCCTATAACACTGAATCTGGATTTGAAAGCCCAATGCTCAGGTCATTGCACTCTCTGGGCTCACTGGGCTACTCACCATAACTTATAGTCTCCAAGCAGCATGGTTACAGAGACAGAGCACATATACTGACAGCAACAAAGAAGTGGAGCACATTTCTTTTAGTTGGTAAGAAAATAAGACTGTACTCACTGTTCACACCGAAGAAATGACTGACAATGGAGTTAGGGCAGGCTGAGGGGAAGGATTACCCCCCCCCTTCCATTGTAGAAGGAAGTAGTAGTCCACAAAAGTCACCAAAACTGAAGGGCAAAAAAGACCCACAAAGACGATAAAGTGGATAACTGAAAATAAGGAAGAAACTATGCATTGCTACTATTATGCAAGAAGCCAGGAAATTCCACATAGAAGGTTAAGAGAGAAATTAGAAGAAAGAAAAATATTTGCCCGAGAAAAATTGTCAAAAGCACCAAATAAATGCTTATGTTTATTAGTACAACAAATACATGAAACACATTAGAAAGACAAAGAAACCTTGGGCATGCTGGAAGAAGTAACAGAAGAAGTGCAGAAATATAAAGAACAAAGTCCTGAGATTTCTGAAAGGAATACAAAATATGGACATGAGACAGAAAAAGAGATCTGATATAGTGCAATATCTATGCAAAGGAGAAAACAAAACTAATCAATGCAAAAAAAAAACATATTCAAAGCTATTTGAAGAGAAATACGGGCAGAAGCTCCCAAATATGGAAAATTTCACAGTGCAAAATATAAGATCACAAAGGGGGAACCTAGAACAGAAGGTTAGTAAAGTAGAAGTTAAACAAATGGAAACTGAAGTTATAGAATACCTGTGAAGTGAAAGATCTAGCATAGAAAAGAAAGTGAAGGATTTACTGTAGAAAGTCTAACACAATTTAAGTCACAGCATGATGGAACAACAAGTTCCCAAATTAAAAAGAAACAGGTGGAGTGAGAGACATCTGAACACAAAAAAGAAAAAATAGATTTGATATTGGTCAATATTTATGCAATGGAGAAAGGAAAACTTGTCAACACAAATAAAGCAACACCAAAGACATTTAAAGAAGATACAGGCAAAGGCATCAAAATATGGAAACTTTCCCAATACAAAAAGAAAGCAAATGTGAAAGAATGAAAAAAGGATTAGTAATGGGGAAGGTAAAGAAATAGAAATAACTGAAGTATAGATTATCAGTGGCTTGAAAGATGTAGGGCAGGATTCATGAAGGCTTGCACGGAATGTAAGAGACGTGTAACACTCCATGCAAGCCTCGCGATCCAGGAACAGCCCGAAACTCCGTGTAAGAGACCAGCTAAAACGTCTCTTACACAGACTGGGCGTGGATATGCTAAATACCTCACTTGCAGCCGAAAGGCATGCAGATGAGGTATATTAGCGATCCACGAAGCAGAAACCAGCCCATGTAAGAGACGTTTTAGCTGCAGAAATGTACTCAGTTGACAACTGAGTACGTTTCTGCAAAAATCACAACAGAGCCATGTCAGCTCCAAATAAAGGGTGCATATGTGTCAGGCAGCATGCCAATGGCCAAATATATGGCCATTGGCAAGGTAACCCGATGCAAAAATTAAAAATATATATTTTCGCAGCGCAGCCCTGCGCAAATGGGCTGCGCTGTATAAAACATAAAAATGAAGGTTATAAACCCACAAATGTGGGTTTTATGCAATACATGGAATGACAATGCAGGGACCAGCAGACCAAAAACAACATGGCCACCGTGTAGTGGTTGCTAAGGGGGGAAGTTGAGTCTAAGACATGTAACTAAGCATTAGTAGGCAATCTCATGTAAATGAGGGTTAGGATACTGAATCCCACAGTCACATAGCAAATGAGCACAGTCTGAGTAGTGTAAGAGATACATAAGGGGGAGGAATAGAGTAGGAGATAGGTGACATCACAGGGGGGAATGGTAGAAAGAAATGCAGTTCATTGGAGGTCAGTGTAACATGACAGATGACAGACACAGATCAGGGAAAGAGGAGTGCCACAAGATAAGCATGGGAAAGTCAAGAAATGGAAGGTGTACACTGTTACTTACACCAAAGTTTCTTTTTGGTCATGCATGCGCACGTGTGCACGCCATGAAGCACGAGTAGGGCAGTGTGCGCGAGTGTAAGGCAGACTGAGCATGTGGGAGTGTGGTGGTAGATGTTTAACACTGTTTGCGCTGGTGTGCGCACATTTCAAGCCGAATAGGCAGATCCTGAACCATGTAAGCATGTGTGCGCGCGTGTAAGCCACTGTGAGCGTGTTTCTGCTGGTATGCACGTTGCTAGCCCCCTGAGGAAACAGAAAGGAAAAAGGAAGCAACAGAATTAGTAGGAAGCTAGCAGGGAATACTACTGGAGCTAGCAGGTGAAAACAATTTGAAGCAGGCAATTACACAGGCAGAATAGTATTCCAGCCCAGCACTTAAAACTCTGCAAACAGCAGTGCAGGATGTTTCTCTCAAGAGACACTGCAAGACAGGAGTAAGCTATTAGAAGTGAAAACTGAAAAAGCTGAACTCAGAGCAGAAATGTTAGGGGCTGCCATAGCTGTTATAATGAGACATAGGCGACTTGCTGAGGGTGGTGACAATGCAGATGGTGCCAGACAACCCACAGTGAGGAGACGGAGAAGAGTGTACAGGCCCAGGGTCACCTACCACGGGTTACATGAGCTGGAGATAGTAGAGCACTATAGAGGTGACAGAGAGCTCCTGCAGCAAATAGTTGAGCTGTGCAGGCCAAGCCTCACACACAGAATCAACAGAGGGGAACCCATCCCAGTGGAAACCAAGGTATGTGTTGGCCTAAGAATACTAGCAACAGGTACCTTCCAAAGACCAACTGGTGATATGATGGGGATATCACAGGCATCAGCCTCCAGGGTACTGCACCAGTTCCTGGATGCCATGTCAGCACATGTCGGTGATCATGTATATTTCCCCAATGCCCGTGAGGTATTGGCCAGCAATATGCATCTCTTCCAGCAAATAGCGGAATACCCTGAGGTAGTGGGTGCAATAGACTGCACGCACATATGCATCAAAGCACCAGCCGGTGAGAGGGGTAGGGCCTACATTAACCACAAGGGCTTCCCCTCCATCAACTGCCAGGTCATGTGTGATGCCCAGGGCATAATAATGAATGTGTGTGCTGGCTGCCCTGGGAGCTACCATGATTCCCACATCTGGCATTTGACGCAGCTGTACCAGACATTTGCCAATGGGGACATCCCACACGGACACCTAGTGGGGGATGCAGGTTATGCACTGGAGCCATGGCTGATGACACCCATCAGAAACGCACACACACCTGAACAGGAATGCCATAATGAGGCACACGCACAAACACGTAATGTAATAGAGCGTGTGTTTGGGCTGCTCAAGTCACGGTTCCGGTGTCTGGACACATCTGGTGGAGCCTTGCAGTACACACCAACTACATGTACCCAAATTGTCATGGTATGTGCTATGCTACATAATATGATCTTGCGAAAACAGCTGCAGCAGGACCAGCATAGGGCTGGGCCAAACAGCCCCCCACCATTGCCAAGGCCATCACAGGCAGAGCGTGACTCAGAGGAGGAACAACCTGAGCCTGCCCCAGTAGGCAGAAGGAGGAGTGCCCAGTATGCCCTGGCCTTGGCAAAGAGGCAACGCATAGCACATACACTGACTCAGTAGGAACCCTGGGAATGATACCCCCTCTGACTCACTCAAATAATAACAGGGATGCCTAAAATGACATGACCTGCTCACAAACATGTACAGGGAGTGTAATATGCGCATCCGACAGAGGCAGCCCTGCAGCACCACCTGAGGCATGAATGCCATGTGTAAAGTAATGTAACACCATGTACTATATGCACACCTGAGGACCCTGACTAACATCCACCCTCACCAAGCATGAAGCCACAAAATGACGATGGGATGATCAATTGCAATAACTGGCTGAAGTAATGCAGTTAGTCAAAGGGGAGCCAATGTGTTGCAGCCTGGGAAGACATGCGGAGCATGACATGATGCACCACCTGCTAGGGGTGGCGTGCACCTATCAGTCCAGGCCCCATGGATACTGGCAAAGGCTGTCAGTACCCACAGCATGCCCTGAATAGGTAAGTCTCAAAACACAAACCCACCTTCATAGGTACCACAAGGGATAGGAACCTAGATGTAACGCTACCCAATGCCAGAAGTCTAAACAGCAAGATGCGTGCAGTGTAAACGCACACAGTATGGAGAATGTTGATATCAGTCCTGTAATAGAAAACTGGGTCAAGGCTCACATCAGCACCCTAACACTACCAGGTTACACCTCATACTGTGCTGTACAGCTGCAAAACATGGAACAAGCTGCAAAAGGAGGGTGACTAGCAATAAATGTCAAAGATAACCACACCCCCATGTTGGTACCACAACAAGAAGCAGCATGGATTAACCATGGTCAAATACCAATGGCTAAAACCGCCTCCCAGTATATAGCCTGCTGCAGACTACTGTCCTAATACCAGGAACTGCACCTGGCCTATGTTGGAATACACGAATATATCAAGCCCCCCAAACCACATTATATTGCTTCACTGAAAATACCCAGACATACACTGGGAGCATTATACTAGCACCAACACAGTAGGAGAAAAGTTCCCAGAATCCATAAACCAAAATGCCCAGGAACAGCGTACCACTCCCACAAGAGGGGTAAGCATACTGGATGTGATAATCAGCAACATGTGTACTGGATGGCAAGATGAGAAGTGTATCCCTCACTGGTAAGACCAGACCATAGAGTAATTACACTGGATATACACATCCTGACCACAGTCCCTGGCCAGAAAACCACAGTGAAAAACATGTGTAAAGCATAGGTTGCACCCCTCCAAACCGATGTGGAATCCACGAAAGGCCCTGTACAAGTGCAGAATATGGGACACACCGCAGAACATGTTATACAGGCATTCTGTGAACACAGCCAGGAATGCTTGGAGTATGCAATCACAAATAACAAGACACAATGCCATACACGCAGGCATCTGGCATGCTGGACTCCAGCCATTACCAAACCATGCAAGAGAATGAGGAAGCTACTACATGATAGAGTAAACATAAAAAGGGAAGTAATCACTGATCAGTAGTATGGCAATAAAATATGTCCACACATACAATCCACTAAGGCCAGCCACAACAAGTAGAATCTGTGAATCCAGAGGCAATGTGACACCTGCCCCAAGTACACAGACAACCCACAACTCCCCCCAATAAATACAAATATATGTGAGAGATGCAAACATTTATCCAAACCGGAGGCTGAGCTCCCCCAACTCAGTACTGTCAAAACTAGTCAGGAGGAGAAGGTAACCACATACACCACAAACCCAGTCCCACATAGACCTATCACAACTGTAAACCAAACACATAAACACAGAAAAACATTCCCGGAGGCCCTAATTACAAACACACCACACCAACAGAGGCCTCCAAAGTAGATCCCAAGCAACCACAACCTCCAAACATAGCACATGCAACACATAGTACACAAAGCTGGTGTGCCAAACAGTTACAGGCCAGAAGGAGAAACAACATGCCTGATACAGTTGTAATAGGTGTCTGTATAGGCAGACACACTGCTGTCCCACTCACCAGACTGAACAAGGGAAAGGGTACAGTAAGCTGCCTGTAGGCTGCCACAATATGCCACATAACACAAGTACACAGGTCACCCCAAAGCAAGCAGAAATATGATGCACTCATTGTCCATGCTGGTGTGAATGACCTGAGATGTACCTCCTTGGACTACATGAAAAGAGACATGGATGAGCTCTCTGAGTATGTACCCCAGGCCAGTATGACACTGGCCGTTTGCAGCATCCAACCCTCACCAAGAATGATGCCACAGTACAAACACAGAATGATCAGCTTTAACAGGTGGCACAGTTACAGCTGTCAGTCCAAGAGGGTCTAATGTCTGTCTGCTTGAGATGTCATGCATGACAAGCCATGCTGCTGTTCCAGGGATGGCTTGCACCTGTTACCCCTGGGTGTCTGGATACTGGATAAGGCCTTTGCCACCTCCATAGAGCTGTACGTAGGCAAGGCCAAAAAGACTAACCCACCACCCTAGAAAACATAAGTGGTAAGAAACATAAGGGTAATGCTGACCAATGCCAGATGTGTAAACTGCAATATGCATGCCCCTGAGGCACTTCCCAGTATGGAGAACATCGATGTCTGTGCAGTGACAGAAGTCTACTGCAAGCACTACCAGGTTATACCACATATCATGCGTTATGGCCCCAACACCTGGACCAAAACATCGAAGGAGGGGGAGTATCCATATGCAGCACAGACACCCATACGGCCAGGTAACTGACAATGCACAAAGCAGCAGAGACCACCCATGTGCACCTAAGTGTAGTCAAAACTGATGTACAGTCTGTAGCATGCGACAGACCACACTCTCACACACAAGAACCCCACCCAGACATCCTGAAGACACTGGACAGTATGAATGTCCCACCAAATACCAGACAAGGTACTCACAAATAACCACATGTATGCAAGGAGTAATCAGGGACCTAGGGACACAAGTCGACAGTAACCTGTCATGTGACACTCACAATGCCAATGTGGCTAGGAAGACTGTCTATATTGGACACCGTATCATGAAAGGATTCACATCTACATCAACAGAGGTCACTGTGCCCCTGTACTGTTCCCTTATCAGACCCATAATCTAGTACAATGACTCATATGGGATGTATCGTACCTGACACCTGCAGTGGTTCGGAAGACCTCAAAGGTACCCCACCAAGAGGATAAAGGGTGTCAAATATATGTCATATGCTCCCTGGCTGTAGACACCCCAGCTGAATGCAGTCACAGACTGCCTACACAGAGGCATTGTATGTCTGTTGTACAAGGCCATGTCCAACACAGGAGTAATGGATAATGCTCCACCAGAGGAAATCAAAGCCATTGGAGCCGTGAGAGTGACAGATGTCAGCCTCAACACATAATGAAATAGGATGTGCTGGAGGGACAGATACATAACCCAGAGGCTCCCCACACCCAGAAACAGGATCCCAATCCATGTTAGGCAGAGCCCCTCACTGACACCCCTCAACAGGAATATTGCCAAGTGGATGGATGATCATACATGTACACTGGGGGTCTTCACTGTGTCACGTCCAGACAGAGGCACAGTAAAGAAAATCATAAATGGCCATAATAGTCACATAGCAATGGGAGGTGAAAGACGCACACACTCTGGCTTGGCTTACTAATGCCCTAGGGTGGATAGCCTAGTATGAACCCATGAACCTATGAAGATGCAAATTGTACCGGACACTAAGGATAATCACAAGGCTTACTTAACTGATGGTAGGAACCATGTTGGGAATTCACAGATATGCTCCGAATCACACAGATATTACAAACAACATACCAAACACACACACATATTGCCAACATACAACCTGACAGGTTCAGTGCAGAATGCAAAATATCTATCCCAGCAGACTGCTGGTCCCCTGACATTGCAGATGCTGAGGTAACAGCCATCATCTGCAAAGCAAAACACACAGCAGCAAAGGTATGTGATGGTGTCCTGGGCTGAGGCCAACATGGACTCCAAGAATAATGGAACGCCAAATCACACTACTGCCCAATGTCAGCCTTACCACAGGATATGTACCCAAAGAGCAGTGTACAACAACAGTGGTCCTTCACAACAAAGGTGTTGCCTGAATGGATACTGCAAACTACCACCCCAGGATCCTGACAAGCTTGGTCTGCACAGCTATGGAAAGGATCAGTATGTACCGCAGACATAAAGCTATCGTGGACCTACTGACACCGGACCCTACACAGTGTGGCTGTCATAACTGCAGATCCTGCCCCTAAACATGTTTGACCCATTTGAAACAGTCATTAAGGTCATTGATGAGGGCAATGTGGTCCACACAGCGTAGCTGGACCGTGCATATGCTTCCAGACAACACCCTATGAGTTCAGTATGGCTATGTTCACCAGCTTAAATATATACCCCTATGTCAGTAGAGGGGTTGCAAACCAGACCAAGGACAGAACTGACATGGTCAGACATGCTGCATCCATGTCAGACTACAAAGCAGATATGAGTGGCATCCCACAAGGCTTGGTCTTGGGACCCCCCCCGTTCAGTATATATGTCCCATAGGTACAGGCCAACATGGAAGGACTGTGACTGAACATGTATGCAGAGGAGTACAAACAGCCCACCATATCCGACCCCCAGCTGACACAAGCAACCCACAAATGGGCCACCTAGAAACAGACAACTGGAGCCATAGCCATGTCAGCAAGCTAATTGCAGAACTATGTATAGACAACCACCGTGGATATACAGTAAGTGCCCACAAATTACCACACAGGTGTTAACCCATTATGTACCTAACATGTAATGAGAGACCTGAGGACACAAGGTGATAGATATCTTGCATTGGACAAACATGTGGCTGTAGTGTTCACAGAAACATACCATATACCCACCCAATCTTGAAGGTTGTCAGATGTAGATAAGGGGAGGTCACTGTGGCTCTGCAGTCATCCTTCATCAGCGTCACAATTGACTACAATAGCCCCTGTGGGATATACCTCAGCAGACACCTCCATCAACTGTAAAGTCCACAACAGTACCCCACCAGGAGTAGCAAAGAGCATGAACAGATGCCATGTGTTGCCTGAGTAAACAAACTGCAGCTCCACACACTGCCATACTGCCCACCCAGAGGCAAGCTGTGCCTGATGTATGAAGCCATGTCCAAGCTGGAATCAATGAACATGCTGCACCTTGTACAATCTGAATGGCAGTGAGCTATGCACATGAGAGACCTGAACCCCAGCACTGACATACATAGGACAAGCTGTACAGAATGATCCATAACACAGAAGGCACCCCACTCTTGAGTAAACTCCCAGTACAGGTTAGCCAGAGAGTCACCTATCGACACCCCTCAAGAGGAATCCTGATGAGTGGATGGGAGATGGTAGGTTAACCCTGGGTATCACTGTTATGTCAGAGGTAGATGGAGGCACAGTATACTAACCATGACATATGTCATGGCAAACTCCAGTTACAATGTGTGTCGAAGGACAAACACACTCTGTGACTAGCATCAGAAATGGCCTAGGGAACATCGCTAGTGTTTGCCAATGTCCACCTATGTTGTGGAATACACTACCAATGTTGGACAAGCCTGGTGTAGGTAGTCCATATCTGAACATAATGCAACATGGTCATATGTGCACAACTGGCCCCTACACAGTCTGTTGTGCTCACTATGAAGATGTCAAGCAGTGATAGGACTAAAGCCCAGGATACTGTCCACCACAGTGAAAGTACTGAACCAGTACACTATACGGTACTACAGTGTTAGGTCATTATGAAAGGATGTTGACAACTGTATGCAAAGTATCCCATGCAATCCCTGCAGGCACAGTATAATCCCTGTTGTGGCAGATACGAAGCAGTTGGCCAGTTAGTACACAACATGACACCCAACACACAACCATAAACGTGAGATATTGTTGAAGTTCACACACACCCAAATATGTGGTGACTTCAGAGTTCAACATATGGAAAGCTCACACTGGGCATGCTCGCACACTTTGATAAATGAGGCATATGTCAGACAACATGCCATGGAAAGGCTGAACTGGGCATGCTCACACACTTAGGCCATATCTCCGTTTAGCAGTTGGCCACACATATCTGGTATTTATGCGTGTCATTCCAGGAACCAACCACAACACAGCAATCTGCCCAGTGCACACAGTAAATGACTACAGAGACATAAGTGATATAGTGGATTGCCCTCATATTCAAACATCTTCCACAGATACACAAGTTGTTCATAGGAACAGGGAATGCTATGGCAATAAAGACCTGCAAACAGTCTAACAGCACAACAAATATTGTGCATCTGACAATTGAACATATGGGTGTAGAGGTCAATACTAGGCTTGTTGCCCTAGGGAATGACAGCTTAGCCAGAGTGTGCTTGGCATCTGCATCCCCAGTACAGTAGGCTACTGTGCCACTGTAAAGTAGGTCACATAAGGCAACGTGTGAGGCTAGTGAGCTGTGCCTCTGTCAAGCAGGGGCACAGTGGAGATCCCAGGGTTTGAATGTGCTAAGCCACAGCCATGTTGTTGGTGTGTGCTGGAAGAGGGTTGCTGAGGACCTCTAACTGTAAGTGGGTGTCAATAACAGACTGAGGGGAGTCCTATCTGCATTGTCTGGACAATTCCACTGTCAACACTGTGTTGTGATGATTATGTGGGAATGAAGTGTCGTGCCGGTACTGTTCACAGATGTCCTCCCTCAGTGGGCTACAGCTCTGCAATGTATTAGCTCACTCTGTCTGTTGGACGGCTCATATATGGCTGGTGTACACCTGACAGGTGTCTTGTTGTGGAGCAGTCATGGGTATATGTGGGATAGCATGATCAATGCAAATCTTACACATGCTCATAGAATGAAATTGTCAAGGATTATGCAGAGTGGCCAGTATAGTCCCCCAGCATGGGTCCTTTGAAGTCGTCCACCCCAGTCTTCACAAGTGTAGAGTCTGGTTGTGCTAAATACAGTTTGTTTGCAGTGACAACCTTGCCTGGGGATGGGGATGGGATATGGATGTCCAGGGAAAGGTGGGTATGGTCAGATATCAACAATGGTGGTCTACCTCTGGTGTGGAACAGTGAGTACCCATGTTGCAGATGGACAGGTGCAATACGTATTCCCCCATGTGGCTGTGGTGAGTGGTTCTGCCATAGCACATGGACCCACAAATTGTAGTGGCTGTAGGGTAAAGTGGTAGAGGCCTGAGTAGTTCCCACACACAATATGCCTGTACCTGATGTTAACAACTGGAATGGTGTATGTGAACACCTGCATATCCTGGCACTGTTCCCAGGAAGCAAAGTGTGTGTCCTGGATGTGGGAGTGGTGTTCTGGACTGGTTGTGTTGTGTGTTACAGGTCCTGTGGTCACGAAGCATGGTATAGAACATAACCTGCCAGTGCAATGTGCATATCTGACCCTGACGTAGGTGGCTGCAAATGCATATATATGCTATCCCCCACCTGACAGGTAGTACTAGATGTACATACCTCTGTAGAAATAATGATGTCAGCACCCTATAAATACTGCAGGTGCAGACCAGATGCCCAGTAATTCGGTTAGCGCTCTGCTAATGCGTCTCCCTCAAGTGTCATAATATAGGTAGGTAGGAGTTCGAACCATGCAAATGCTCAGTGTGTGTGTGTGTGTGTGTGTGTGTGTGTGTGTGTGTGTGTGTGTGTGTGTGTGTGTGTGTGTGTGTGTGTGTGTGTGTGTGTGTGTGTGTGTGTGTGTGTGTGTGTGTGTGTGTGTGTGGGGGTGAGCAGGGTTGATGTGTGTGCAAGTCTGTGTGAGGGAGATGTCCCTTTTGGCAACTGTGAAAGCACTCTACAGGATGCACATTCCCCTATCTAAGCACGGATGATGTCAGCACCCTATAAGTACAGCAGGAGAAGTAAAACCTCCCAGTAATTCGAATAGCGCACTCTGCTAATGCGTCTCTCTCAAGTGTCATAACATAGTTAGGTAGGAGTTTGAAACCTGCAAATGGCAAGTGTGTGTGTTTGGATGTGGGGAATTTGTGTGTGTGCAATTCTGTATGAAAGACATGTTCTTTTTGGCAATCAGGAGATCACACTACATGATGCACATTACCCTTTCCAAACACTGATGATGTCAGCACCCTATACATACAGCTGGAGAATGGACACCTCCCAGTAATCCGAATAGCGCACTCTGCTAAAGCATCTCTTTCAAGTGTCATGACATAGTTAGGTAGGAGTTTGAAACCTGCAAATGGCAAGTGTGTGTGTTTGGATGTGGGGAGCTAGTGTGTGTGCAATTCTGTATGAAAAACATGTTCGTTTTGGCAATCAGGAGATCACACGACATGATGCACATTACCCTTTTCAAACACTGATGATGTCAGCAACCTATAAGTACAGCCGGAGAAGAGGAACCTCCTAGTAATCCGAATAGTGCGCTTCGCTAATGCGTCTCTCTCACATGTCGTGACATAGTTAGGTAGGGGTATGAATCCTGCAAATGGCAAGTGTGTTTGTGTGTGTGTGTGTGTGTGTGTGTGTGTGTAGGGGGCGGGTAGCAGGGTGTGTGAGAAAACAGATCCTTTTGGCAAATACTACAATACACCAGATGCTGCATATTCCCCCAGTAAACACAGGGGATGTCACCACACTATCAGCACAGCCAAACAGGGCTACTTGGCCAGTAATGCCAATAGTGCGCTCCGCTACTGGGTCTATTACCATTGTCAGAGTACAGATAGGTATGTTTTGGAAACCCACAACTGCCACGTGTGGTTGTGTCACACATTATGACCTTGTGTGGGTCTTTGTGCATAACAGTGCATGCCATTGCCTAAACCAGCAATGGCAATGCACATGATGTATGTGTGTGACACATACACATAAATACCTGTGACCTGCAGTAGTTACCATGTCTGACACATGCCTCGAGTGGATAAATGGTATTCGCAATGCATAACAATATGACTGTGTCTTACTGTGCAGGGGCCACACGTGGTATGTGTCTATACAGTGTGGGTGTATATGGTAAAATACCTACAGCAGGGGATACACATCTGGTCTGGGCCATATAGTCTACATGTAGTCGATGTACAGGTGCTGCATGTTCCCACCTGTTGTGGGAGTGGTAACATGTTATTCCACTGCAATTCAGTGACCACATGCTGGGAACCTTTCAGCTAGTGTGTTGTAGCTACAGTAATGCTCACGCACAATGTTTGGCTGGATGCAGTCCAGCCATATAAAGACATTTCTTGAGACTGTCATATTGCCAGTGTTGTTATGGAGGATAGGTGGGTTTCCTGTGTATGGGAGGGTTGTGTGTGCCAGGCTATGAACCAGAAGGCAGTCTGACACACTGTTAGCTGCACATGAATAGGCCCTGATGCTTTGTGCTGTACCAACAACCTGGATGTGTGTGTATCTGTGGTGCCTTGGGATACCGCTCCCCTGTCCATGTGTGTTACATGTGTAGGGGACGACAGGCATGGTATGAGGTATAACCTGGCAGTGATGGGTTGCACCTGTGAGCCATGAATCAGGACTCTGGTACTGCACAGACATTGCAGTTCACCGTGCTTAGGACAGTGTCCAGTGCATGCATCTTGTGGTGTACACTGCTGGTGTTGTGTAGCATCACTGTTAGTGTCCTATCCTGTGTGATACCCGCGGAGGTGGCTATGTAATCCGTGTCTTGCAGCAAAAGGCACTATGTGTGTATCAAGGGGCTTCACCAATATACAATGGCCCATGGGTGTCACGTGCAAGCTGCCCCTCGCAAATCATTGTGGCTTCCCTAGCATGTAAGCACACGTTGACAGCCAGTGGATACCCTATGAATGACATTGGAGATTGAGCAGAATGTAGACATAGAACACCCTTCCTACATATAGTGGTAGCATACCTGGTGAGGGTATGATGGCAACCAAGATCAGGCTCATACTGGCCCATGCCACATGCTGAGAGATCCCTTCTATGTTCCCTATCATGTAGTCCAGGGAGGTATGTCTCAGGTCATCCATAGTGGCATGGTCAATGACTGAGTCATATGTGTCCATGCGTCTGACTGACCTGTATGCATGTGTTTTGTGGTGGACCATAGTGCCCCACAGGCATATCACTGTGACCTTCACCATGTACAGCCTGTTGAGCAGGACCCCATTGCAGCGGCCAAGAGAGGTACCTGACACATCTGTAGCAGGTGTGTTGTGTAGCCCTACAGGCTGTGAGTGTGTGGCACACGGGATGTGTGTGCCATGTGTGGCATGTGCTCTGTTCCGACATAACGTATGCCTGTGTGCCAGCTGTGGAGGTGTGTGATGCTCAGGCAGGATGCTATTCTGAGTCTCCAAGTATGCCCCAGTGTGTTCAGATTGCTGTCAGTGCGGGTCTATGTCAGACTGGTATTGTAGTCACTGTAGTATGTCATGCCACCTGACAGGGTATGGCATTACTGGGTTCAGAGTGCTCAGTCCCCAGATTGGCTATGTGGTGGCATCCCACACATGTGTTGTATGTTCCTGGCCAGGGGTGAGGGTTGACTGCATACATGTGGCAGCTGTGACATTGCCACATGACTCACATAAACCACAACTGGACCATAGAGGTGATTCACAGGTTACCTTTGCACATGCTACCATAGTAGTGTGATTGCCATGGTGATTACCAACACATAGGGCCAATGGGGAACAACATACTGAAGGTGTGTATGTGTGGGTGTACTGCTACTGATTTCATAGCACTGGCATATATGACTGCACACGTGGGTAAATGCCAGGTAAGACATGTGCAATGTGTCACAGGCAGCGTACATGCGAACAGGACAGACAGTGACGTTCTGTCATGTGTAAACTTGACATACGTATAGTACGCTATGCAGATGTCACTAGGAGTCCACAGAAGCACTGTAACTCTGCATTGCAGGTGGAAGCAGTGTTCCAGGGAACCCCAAGCGAACATGCATGCAAACAAAGCTACAGTAAGCAGGGCTGGAAGTAGTCCATTGTACAACAAAGAAGGGGTAACACTAACAGTAGGTAACAGTGCAAATATGTAGGCACTATCAACATGTACCCAGGAATGCACAGCTCAGATGTCCATGGTAGAACTGATATTATGTCATAGTTAATTGTGATTTGGATTACATTGGTACTGCACACATATCAACATGTGCAAACATCCACATTGCATAGTCGTTGTGGGCAAATTGCCACCATTACTGCACATGTCCATCATTGCGTATCACTACTTGCATTAGCGTCCCCCCTGTGCTACCCATTTATGTGGCTATCTGTTGACATCCTTACCACCGCTATGCAATAATGTGCAGCTGTTACACTTTGGTACGTACTATGGGTGTAGATAACAATTCAGGACAGTCATACGGTTACTGCATCAGGCATGCTGGGATATACACACAGTCATATCAGCACACTGTACTGTTACCAAAATGATACTACTAATACACTTCTATGTAGTCACCCTGTGCATCAGCAATGTGTTTACCTGTTCCTGCACTGATGTTGGAGATTGCAGGAGGTGGCACAGTTTCATCATATGCACAGGATGTGAATTAGGTATGCCTGAGTCTGCCACTGATACCACCAATTGACATGTGTGTGTATGTGTGTTGGTGAGGGACAGCAGTACAGGGTGGGGCACTGTTGGTGCAGTGTGTGCGTGTATGTGGTAGCCCTAGGTGTTAACATTTCGCATGTGTGTATGCACACACAGTTCCACCTCATGGCTGCCATATACAGGAGTTTGTGGACAGCCACAGACTGCACCTGGCAGGTCATACAGATCAGTGTCTGTGGGCACGGACACGGTACCTGTGCCTGGCAGGGGTGCTACGGACCGTATCCGGTACTAAGCCAGACTGGGTACTTTCATCAGAAGCGGGAGTGTGTTGACTGGACACAGGTCCCTGTTGGGACTGTCCAGAGCCACGTGCACGTGGTCTCCTGGGGCGTTCCGATGACAGCACAGACCCAGCATTGCTGGGGCTGCTGCTGGCACTATAAGGGCATCCGCGGGCCTGTTGTCATCCACGCCGACTGCCAGCTGCTGCTGTTGCTGGCATACGGCCACGTCGATGCTGCAACCGCCCACCATTGCCCTGGCTCATGGACATGTGGTTGTGGAACTGCTGTAATATGTCCCCACAACGTCTGTCTATGACATCGGTGAAATTACGGATAGCATCCGCGATGTCACGCATACTGTCAGTCATGGCTGTGCGACATGATCTCAGCTCCCTCAGACCCTGCCTGGTGTACCTTTCCATACGCGACTGTGCCTGCATGACAGCCTGAAACATAGCTGAGGTTGACAGACCTCTTTGGGCACGTCTGCCAGAGGAAGTACGCCCACGGATGCTCCCACGAGAGCCCATGGGCAACTGTCTGTGTGGTACCATCGCAGGACGCTCCCATGGCTGCTGTGTGGGGAAGCATGTGCCACAGATACCACATTACCCTGGTCAATGCCCACTGTATCCTGTCCATCACCTAGGGACAATGGTGACATAGGATGTACTGGCAGGATGACTGTGTGCAATGATGGGGTTGACAGCTGTGTACTGTCAATTGGCTGACCAATGGCAGACCCTGACACACCTTCCTGTGCCATTACACAGATATCATCATTATCAGTACCTGTGGCACCAGATTCAGGTTCCCTGCTGCAGGACACCAGAGCAGCACCAGAAGCTGTGGGAGGAAGACAGGAAAAGCAGTTTACAGTGTCCACACAATGTTACCAGTGATGCACTTATGCACACATGCACACATGCACACGTGGACACATGCACACATGCACACATGGACACAGGCACACATGCACACATGCACACATGCACACGTGCACACATGCACACATGCACACTTGCACACATGCACACATGCGCACATGCACACGTGGACACAGGCACACATGCACACATGCATACATGCACACATGCACACATGGACACATGCACACATGCACACATGCACACGTGGACACATGCACACATGCACACATGTACACCTGCACACGTGGACACAGGCACCCATGCACCCATGCACACATGCACACGTGGACACAGGCACACATGCACACATGCACACATCCACATGTGGACACAGGCACACATGCACACATGCACACATGCACACCCCGCAGTATGCACACAGAGCACTACTGAGTTACACTAGTATTACTAGCACTATCAGGACTATTATAGGTATTGTTAAAATACACTCACCAGCATGGATGGCCTACCTTGCTGTAACACTGGAGGGACCTGCAGAAATGAGGAGATTAATGTCAGTGGGCACAACTGTGCCATTGATACTGCATATGATACAGTGCAGTAGTACACCAGTTGCCTTTCACACGTCAGCTGCTGATATTGCCAATATCACACCTGCACAATTACATACTATGTTGACAGCTACATACCACGGACACACCTTACACATGCATAAACTAACAGTGTACAGAACAGTCAAGTGTACATATGGCATATTACCTGCACGCTCCATGTCGTGCTTCTGTGTGGATTCAGCCTCCATCATGATGCAGGTGTATTGCTGTTGCTGTTCCGGGGCTGGAGCCACAACACTTAGGAGTAGCCCCTCCAGTCTGGTGAGGGGGGATGTGTGGCCACCCCACCTCCTGTGGCAACCTGTTGCCTGTGGATATCCGACGCACGCTGATGGACATTTCTGATTAAATCACTGCAGTGATGTCGTACCTGCTCATATGTCCTATTATGCGTGCCAATGTCATTTACCCTAAGGACAAGGTCTTGCCACAGTGCAGCCCTCTCCTGCTTATTCTGGCTGGTTCGGGAAAACAGTATGTCATAATCCCGCACCAGGCTCTGGTGTATCTCCTCATCTTCTGCTGCAGAGTAGGCAGGATTACGCTGATGCGCCATGTCGCTGGAAGAGAACACAAACAGGATATCAGCAGACTATGTCAGCAATATATGGCACACATACTATACATGATACTCAACTGTAGTGATATACTACTACTCCCATATGTCGCATGTGTGTGTCTCTTGGTGGATACACAAGTACATGGCCCGATATCAGTGCTCAGCCAACACCTGTGCAACAATACCTGCCACATTCCATACAACATAGTAGCATGCCCCATTGGTCAGCACACTGCGACAGGTCCAATGCACAACCTCACTCTGGGGGTTAATATCATTGTACTGTATGTGGAACGCCATCCACTAGTGTGATCTGGACACAAGTTACTTGGCCTGGATATACATATCCCACCACCACCGCCACCAGCACAGTAGACTACTTTGATATGTATGTGATTAGACAGTTATTCACTTGTTAGGACTGAGATGGTATCCATGCAGCCCACTGGGCCAGTGGAAGCCACAACCCACACTGCTGACCCCTTTGCAAATGCTTACCACGGACATCCCAAAGATTGCATGGAACATGCACACACATTTCTAACCCAGACCCTATGCAAAAAGGTTAGGCATCCTATCCGGTGGACCCCAGCCAAAGGCAGATTGTATAACGATAGAAGGAGGCTACTGCAGGACAGAGCAGATTCACATTAAGGGAAGGCATCTGTGGTCAGCACTGGTAATAAGCTACGGTCTCTCATAACAACATCCACGGCCTACTCTGGGAGGGAAATGGCCACAAACACTATAGATAACCACAAGGCCTTCTTCAGTTGTGTTACATATATGGACCAAACGCCTCAGATATGCTCTGAGTTAATACACACCTACTTAACATTCACCGAACACACAGATATTGGCAACATTCTTGCAGACAGGTTCGGTGCACGTATCCCCCCTCCTTCTCCCCCACACTTAGAAATACTTATCACAGCTGAATGTAACCTCCCTATCATCTCACATGTCCAGGTGAGGGCCGCCCTCAGCAAAGCAGAACACACAGCATCAATGTGACCTGATGGTATCCCTGGATGTGTGCTACGTGAACTCCAAGAGGACATACAACCGCATATAAGACTGATATTTAACCTTGGCCGTACTACAGGATATGTACCTGAACACTGGCATACAGCAACAGTGGTCCCACTCCACTAAGGAGGCACCTCTACTGACCCTGGGAACTACCGCACCATAAGCTTAACCAGCCTGGTCTGCAAAGCTATGGAATGATTCAGTATGGGACGCATATACAGCGATATTGAGTACCTGCAGACACTTGTTCCCGGCCAGTTGGCCTTTGTGATGGGCTGATCCTGCCTTTTGAACCTGGTTGACCTTTCAAAACAGTCACTACAGCCATTGATGAAGGCAACGTAATCCATACAGCCTACCTGAACATGCCTAAGGCCTTCGACACAGTACTCCACTCAGGCATCATAGACAAGCTCATTAGCTTACATGTTACTACATATGTCACATGATGGGTTGCACACTGGTTGACATACAGAATCCATAATATCGATATTGTAGGAGCCATGTCAGACTCAATGCCAGTCACATGTGGTATCCCACAGGCCTCTGTCCTAGGACCCCTCTTGTTTGGCATTTATTTCTCAGATGTAAAAGCAAACATGTGCGGGTTGTGGATGACAAAGTTCCCAGATGACTGCTAACTAAGCGCCATAGTCGTTACACCAGCTGACACACACATCCTACAGACAGGCCTCACTGCAACGGAAAACTGCTGCCAGGATCATGGCCTAACACTGAATGACATGTAATGTATAGTCATCCCCTTTTGGTGGAACTATGTGCACACAACATATCACATGGACATACCTATAGATACATACCTATGACACATATGGAGTGTTCACAGTATGCAGACTATTAACCTGTTACTTTACATTAACTGTGTTTGTCGTAGCTGGTTGAGTTACCGCTACGACTGCTTCCTGCTGCTGCTGGCACGGCTTGGTACTGTCACTGCTGACAGCTTCAACTCAGTTTGTGTACCGTGTGTTGTTGTTTGTGTTGTTTTTTTTTTTCTCTCTCTCTCTCTCTCTCTCTCTCTCTCTCTCTCTGTCTGCCTCCAGACAGTGCAATGAATGTATTGCATGTGTGGAGTGTGAGTACAGGATGCTTTTGTAGGTATCTGCATAAGTCCATGTGATGGCCTCTGCACCAATTGCAAGCCAGCATTTGCTAATTGCATGCAGCCAGTTGTGTACTGATTGCAGTTCTCACTGTGATTTCAGGACAGTGCTATAAAAGGGTATGTGAGATAGGCGTTGCCCTTTCAGATTGTAAAGGCGGGGACCATGCTGGTATGCTGTGGACACTGTTCTGTGAGTGTAAAGGTTAGTATCTCTCTCATGATTCAGGCTGTGTTGTAGATTCACATTTCTCCATTCCTCTCTCCTGTTTCCTGTAGTAAGTGTGTATGCACACTGACGCCTACAACTATATATATATATATATATATATATATATATATATATATATATATGTAAATATACATACATTTATATATGTACATTAACTGACATTATTACCTACTAGCTACCAACTAGCATAGCTGTTTCTGTTCACACACTACTATTATGGAAATCCACTAGTTCTGACAGTAAGTATGAATGACATGCTTTGTGTACTACACATCCTATATTCCCTTTACATTCATTCCTACTATTACATGATATATTTATTTTAGCACAATGTTCTTGTATAAGAGTCATGGCTTAGTGGTAGGTCATGCAGACTACTGTTTCCAAGGTCCTGGGTTCGGGACTGACAGTGGGATTTTATTTTGCTTTTGAACTGACTACAGGACCTGTCAATCAGAGTGACTAAGGCACTTTTAAGCAGTTGTAACTGGGTAGGTGCTGGTTTGCGTGGAGCTCCCGCATGCGCACTGGCGTTCAGCTCAGCACACACCCGCTTACAACCGCTTAACAGTGCTTACTCTGGCGCACACCCGCGCTATTTTCTTTGAAAGAAATGAAAATGGGGAGACAGGAAAGTGGTGAAAAAGGGGTCACAAAGAGGGTAAGACAATAGGGAAACAAGCTTGGGATTTGCAGGAGGGATGTAGGTAAGGCCCATAGCTGCCCATTTCTTCATCAGCAACAGCTGTGCATATGTATGTAATTTGGTGTGACATTTGAAATTTTCCACCCCTGGGAGAGGTGTCAGGACAACAATAATACTTGTTGTACAGCCAATTGTAATTGATAGTTTCCATGTCCAGCAGACATGTGTGCAGAATGGACAGCTATGTATGGGGCGTAATTTTTTTGTGGGTACAGAGTGCCCTTTTTTTTTTTTTTCAGGTGAGAGTGGTATGTCAGGTGAAGGAAGTCGGTATAGCTGGGGAGGTAGGTTGGGTAGGTCAACAGACAAGACAAACAAGACGCATACAGGGGCGGTGTATGACATGTGTGGGGGGGTTACACAATTGACGGGGACGGATGTTTGGATATCCAGAGCCCATGAGCCCACAGATGGCAACAGTGGAACTGATATCCCCACCCATGGGCAGTTGCCACTGTTCCTTCACTGCCCAGGACGGGGCTGTGCTGGGGGTTGTGTAGGCCGGGCAACAGGCATGCCCGTAAGTTGTGCCACCTGTGCCTCAAGCTGGCGTAGGGGCCCAAGAACAGAGTCCCGGATCTCCCTACGCACCACAGTCCGGACGCTACGGAGGGTGAGTGGTGGTTCTCCTCTGGCCACACTTGCAGAGGGGGGACGGGCCCCATCCCCTGCAGTGCTTCCACCCGCAGGTGGCACAGGGCCACCGGAGGAGGGTCCAGACTGTGCAATAGTGCCAGGTGCACTCGCCAGCTGAGGTGGGAGAGGTGGGTCCGCTGGAACCCACCTTCCCTGTCGTCCTATGTTTTGCATTATGTCATGACAGTTTGGGTTAGTAACATACAATACCATTTGCAATTAGTTGTAACAGCATGCATTAGTATTCCCATTAACCAAACACCCAGATATTCACACCATTGAACAGCGAGCATAACACATGCATAATCTGAACAGCAATACACAGTCCAACAACATGCAGGGTTGATTGATGGCAACAGGCCATCAGGTTTGGATGTATGAACAGGGCAGATGCATCAACGGACATGCAAATATTTATGACCCAACAGGACAAATGTCCAGGGGTGTTAATTGTGATTGCACATACCATTTTCACGTGAAATGGGTTATATGTGGTTATAAGGTGGGGTGAAGAAAATAATATTAACACCTTTGAATACCAATACATATGCTGTACATTTCTAATAGCTGCAGATATATACACACTACTGTTCTAACTACAGTTTCCTATATGATAACTACTTCAATTTGGTGATGGGACTGTTACTGCTACATCAATATACATTTTATTGTTCTTCATACACGTTCATATCTAGCTTTGTTCAGCGACATCATACTGCTACATTTGCTTTATATAGCTATAGACAACTGTGGATGTTTGGTATTTCAGACAATCATACTATCTGCATATTGCAGACTGAGAGCAACATATCCAGATTTTGGGATACACATTCCAGCTGCAGCAACACTTTGAACACATTTCGCTGTTTGGTTCTGCTTGTCACATTCATTTCATTCTGTACTGACTGCAGTATACTTTATTCAGGGGTTATTACTACTTTATTGGTGGATTCATAACTCTTTCTCACACTCCCTCACTTGTTTTCATTTTACTATTCAGGATGGTACTTACTTCTAGGCTTTATTGACATGTTTTACCTGTAGTTATTACAATCCTTTCCAGCAGTCTCACTTCTGTCATGTTTCAGTATTTCTACAGGGGTATATTTCACACATGTGATTTGCTCATCTTCTGCAGCTGTACTTTTCAGCCTGCTGCAGGTTGTGTACTATTATATTACAGGTGGGGCATCTTTATTTCAGACTTTATTTCAGACATTTTCATTTTTCTGTTTGGATTACAGACTGCAACACACTTTTGTAATCAAGCAATACTTGCAAACACTCTTACACTGTTACTTGCACATTTTCTTAGTGACTACACTGCACTCTTTTGCTAACTGTCATACTTTTATATTTCTTTACAGTTACTGGGAGAGGATTACTGACCTGCCTGGTGGCGCAACCGCACCAGCTTATCGCCATAGGCTCTGCGGTTCACAGAACGGACACCTGAAGCTGTAATATAAATGAAGTAATATTGGAATACACATCTCCATAATATCAGCTAGTTTAATTTCTTACATACATAATTAAATGTAACTTACTAAGTAGTGGGGCGTTGGGCATTTGCCGGGCCTCCTGGATCCAAAGGTTCAATTGGTCCTGCTAGCGTCTCTTCAGGTCCGCATGGTGGTGATGGACCTGCTCACCAGTCCTTGGAATCCCTGTGGCACTGGTGAGATCATGAGCCAACCGGTCCCACGCCTCAGCCCTATATGCTCCCCACAGGACCTGGCCTTGCATGAGTTGGGCCTCATGATTGTGGACTAGGAGCCAGACCATGTATCTGGACTCCTCAATGCCCCACCTCTGTGCTCGAAAGCAACTACCCTCACCTACTCCTGACATTCAGGCTGCAAGTTAGTTCTACAATCGTTTATGCTGTGTATTCCCACCTATGGGGCTTATATATGCCGTTTTTCCGCACATATCTGTGATTGGCCATTTTGGAATTGTATCAACTTCACAAAACCTGTTTTGTCATGCTCCACTTTGTATTCATTCCTATATATTTGCTATTACTGCATTTCTAGGTACTGCTGTCATGGCTTAGTGGTTCAGTACCTTGACTATGGTGCATAGTAGCCTGGGTTCGAACCTGGCCACTGCTTTGTATTTTTTATGACTGTCTAGACAGGCTAGGGGGTGTGTCTGTGTAAAGGCAGTTTTGATACAGCTTGCTCAACGTTGCCCGTCGGTTAGCTTGTTGGCGCGGTGCGCAGCTCCGCGCAAACGGGGTACGCTGGTTTACACTTCATTTGGCTGTTAGCACGCATATTATGCTCAGCTCAGCTAGGGGCACACAGTTTCAGCGTGTTAAACCAGTGCTCACCTACGGGCACTCATTTTACACCTGTTAAACCACTGCTCACCTACGGGCAGATGCACTCACCTTGTTAAACTGTAGCTCAGCTATAGGCACATCTCGCATTTTTTATTGTTTTGTTATCTCACATTTCTTCAAAATAAATGGACTATTTCATTACATTTTACATAAAATATGATTTTATATGTGTACATATTTGTCAGGGACTTGTTTCGTGCTTATTTTACTAAAAATAAAAATCGATGTTGTGGGGGCTCGAACCATGGATGCCTGCTCTTCAACCGAAGTTTCTACCGCTACGCTATTGCTTCTTGGCTTACTTTGCATATTTAGTTCTTATATGCTTTTCCACTGACTGCTAACTGTGGCTAAGCTACGGGCACGCCCGCGCAAATGAGCGCACTCACGGGCAAACATATTTACGATTTAAAAAAAATATATAACATGTTCATTTATATATTTTATGTTCATAGTCTGTGGGGGCATGTGTTGTGTTGTGTTTATTCACATTTCCATGGCCTCTGTCGTGGGTGTTTACTTTGGGCACTTTTACTCTTCTGGGGGCGTGTCCGCTTGCAGGGCTCGGCCTACGGACACGCCCCCTACTGTCTTCCACGGACCGTGTTAGCCTTAGGTGTGATTCAGCATGCCCTCATGCATATGCATGACATGCTGACGTCACACCGTTTAACTGCAGCCTCCGTGTAAGCCATGTATCTCTTACACGGAGGCTTCGTGAATCCTGCCTGTAGTATAGAAAATCCAACTCAGGTAACATCACAGCATGACGGAACAATGGGTCCCTAAATTAAGCAGAAACAGGTAGAATGAGAAGCATCTGATCATTTGCATAATATGATGCTCTGGATCCTTCCGCAGAAAACCAGTGCAGTTCAGTTGGAATTGCACAGCAAGGGAAGGAGCAGGAAACAGTGGCAACTCTAATACAGGTAATGTCAAAAGAAGATGTTCTGGAGCTTTCTGTAGAATGCCTGCAGGAAAGACAGAACAAAGAGTTTGCCTCAGTTTAGAAGAAAATGACCTAAGGAAAAAGTTGCTTCATTTAATAGAGATGGATAGACATGTTAAGATCTATGAAAGAAATAGATTAAAGAAGGTAAAGATAAGACCCAAAATGTTAGAAATCTAATACAATAGATGAACATCGTAATCAAGAATATTAACAGAAATTTGTGTGATATAATGCACGTAAAGAAGATTTATTATTGTGCAGATAAACAGATAAAGTCTTACCACAAAAATACCGAGTAATAAGGGAAAGGAAAGGAAGAAATAAAAGGCCATCATGGAAACATCAAATAAAGAAACTTATAAAGCAACTAAGACAATAAGTGTCATTGTATGACCCAGGGGAACCAGGTTCAATTAGCTACTCAGATGACTGACAGAGTGGCAGGGAGGGAAACGTGTGCCCATCAAGGGGGGGGGGTGGATGGCTCACGTTTGCCTTTGGTTGATGATCTCTAGTGAAGACAGGAGATATCACTGGGAGGAGTGGTCAATGGGTTTGCAGTAGGCTTGACTGAGCTGCTGTAGAGGTGGGGCAATACGCCACATACCTACATTCACAAGCCTGCACTGGTACAGATCACAAGCCACTAAAATAGGGAAGGGGGGATAAAGGAAAGCCAATAAATAAGACCTCCCCCAGACAGAAGCTCAAATAAGCTGAGCCCCATTGCCTTCAGTCCATAACCAGCTCCAAGCAAGTACTAGAGTTATGTTCTGGGGGCAAGGAGTAGCTGGCAGACCCAGTGTGGAAGGAGCATGAGGGCTTGGCAGGTAACCATAATGTACAGGAGGGAGAAAAAAGAAAAAAAGTACTTAGAAAGCTAGATGTGATAAAAGCAATGCACAGTGTAAGAACAGACCAGGTTCTGTCTTTCAGTATTGCAAATGCTAAAAATACTAAACCAAAGATATCAGAGCAGGCAGAAAAACTAAGGATATATATATATATATATATATATATATATATATATATATATATATATATATATATGATTTACTATCAAAATTGTGACCAACAAAACAAAAAACGTATACCATTTCCCCTTCACCTGTCAGAACAGGAACTACAGTTCTAGTTGTCAGCAGTATGAATGTACTGCACAACACTAAACTTTATATTTTTGCAGGGGGGGGCCAAGCAAATTATATAGTCCAATGCTGAGATCGCACTACAGTGGGGAAAAGGGTAAAGTTCCCGATCCGCACTGTACCACGATCTCTACTAATCTCATCAACCAAATATGTGCGAATGAACAGTGCATTTGCTGACCGGGAACTTGCACACTTGAAGGTTCGACAAAATGTGATTCAGCCAACTGAAACTTGACATCCCATGGTCGCCGAACCTTCACTCTTAATTTTCATGGTAAACCTATATTTTATATATATATATATATATATATATATATATATATATATATATATATATATATATATATATATATATATATATATATATATATATGTATATACACATATGGGTCTTGGTCTGAACATCGAAAGTACTTTTCAGTGAAACGTACATGAGCAAACTCCCTTTCACAAAAGTGCATTTTATCAAAAATGCACTTTCGAGAAAAAAAAAAGAAAAAAAAAACAACATGCAGTTTGCATGTAGATTTAGTTGTACATCAACATGTAGTGTTGATTGCACAATTAAGCAAAAAGTTGCTTAGATCGCGGTACAGTGGGGATAAGGGAATATTCCCTTTTCCCCATTGTAGTGCGATCTCAGAGTGAGAATATTAAAGTAGGGGCGTGCAGGGGGGCTTGCCCTCCTTCCTGCATAAATGTGAGTAGTGTTTTATTTGTTTAGGTTTTTTGGCGTGTTGCTTTTTTTTTTTTTTTTTTTTTTTTGCAAAAGTGCATTTTCAATTTAATGCACTTTCGCGCAAGTGAGTTCGCTCATGTACGTTTTGCTGAAACTTACTTTTGATCTATCATCATAGATCCATATATATATATATATATATATATATATATATATATATATATATATATATATATATATATATATATATATATATATATATATATATATATATATGTGTGTGTGTGTGTGTGTGTGTGTGTGTGTGTGTGTGTGTGTGTGTAGCTATAAATATAGAGATGTACAGAGGGTACAGAGAGAGAAAAGTACAAAATAAGCAATTCACTGATGGCCTAAAAAAGTTTTACATAGAACTATGAAAGAAACAAAGGGAATAGAAACACCATAAAAAAAAAACAAGAAATAGGCACATTTTAGAGAAATATTATGAAGACCACATAGAACATAACAGATGCTGAATGGATAGAAAAAATAAAAGGAACAGTAAGGTGTCTAAATGTACAGTGTATGAAATGAGATGAAGTAATAATCAGAGAAATTAAGTAAAATTCATAAGTGGAAAAACCCCAGGCCCAGATGCAATACCTAACTTCTGGCTAAAAATGTTAATGTCTTTACATGAAGATTTAGCCCTCAGTAAAAATTACTTATATCCATATGTCAAACAGACACCAACCTGGTTAACAACAAGAAAAACAATAATCCTCCTTAAGAGTGAACCTGTAAGCCATCCTAAAGTTATATATTAATAATTTGCCTCCCATTGATGTATAAACTATTTACTGGAAGTGATGCCGACAGAGTTTATAGTCGTTTATAAGAAAACTCACTCATGGCAATAGAACAAAAGGGTAAGAAAAGAAAGTCATATGGAAAGAAGGATCATTTGTTGTTCAAAAAGTTATAATGGAGAATTGTAAAGGGGGAAGAATCTAAGTATGGCATGGCATGGAGAGATTATAAGAAAAGCATTTGACAGCATCTCACGTTCATGGATAACGGATTGTTTACAGATGAATAAGATACACCCTACATTGAATTGCATTACTGTCACTATGAAACAGTGCAAACGACTTTGCAATTAAGCCATGACAAACGGCAAATTATTATGTCAGGGATAAAAATTCAGAGGCATATACCAGAGTTAGAAGCTTTCTTATAGAAGCTTTGCAACATCTCCTTTCTCCACTCCTTACACTTCCAATTGTATTATGCTGACGTTATACTTTCTGGGTCAGCTTTCAAAGTCATCTATTTTTAAACTGTTTTTGTCTAGGGTGGACTTAATTTCCAATAATCTGCACCCATACATGTCTACTTGCCACTTTAACATCTCCACCTTTAGTTCATTATTTACTATTTCTCTGTTAATCACCCCATTTCCATTTTACATATTCCAGTATGCCCTGCATGCTGCCCACATCAGTCACAATAGCAATCATCTCTGTAAAATAACATTGTATCTATCTTCTTGGTTTCGCAGCCTTTCATCCTTTCTCCACCTTCACTCCTTCACATGACACAGATAAATATTAAATGATAAATTGTATTTCCCTCTGTTGTCTATTATAGATGCATCTTTGAAACACTTTCATATTTCACACTACTTGGAACCCCATTGTACTGACCCCCCCCCTTCCCTTGTTCCCCTTCATTTATAGCTGCCTTTGTGCTTGTTATTTACTGATGCGTTTGCTTTATTCTTCTTACCCATTTGGAGCAAATTATCTTTCTTGCCCTTGCCCTATAATATCTTCTTTTTAACATTTAATTGCACCTTTAACTCAAAGGTTTTGTGGGTGTTAGGTACACGTTGATTTTTGTCACTGTCTTCCTCACCAACTGCTTTGTCCATGTTTTTTTCTCTTCTCCTTTGTGCTGCTTACATTTTCACTTTTATTTGTCCCCTAGACTCCGTTTCACTGCATCAAAGTTGACTGTAAATGCTCCCATAACTACTGCTAAATGTACAGCTGAAACATCCTTGTTCTGCTGCCCTCTTCCTGTCCCAGCTTTTACTGGGGTACTAGCTGTCCTCCTTATAAGCCATCATCGGAGTTTCCACAGAACTCCTCCATATCACAGTTTGAATTTTAACTTGTAGTATAAAATGTCAAATTCCATAGGTGTCAGATTAGCAGGTGCTACTTATCCAGAAGTCAAACGTAAATCTTATAGATAATTTAACTCTGCACATAAAATACACTGTAATCTTAGATGTCATAGCAATATAACACTTTCTCTGTGTTTCCTGGTTCACATCCTAACATTGTCAAAAATTATAGGACATATCCTCTTTGTTGCAAACTTACAATAGATCATGTGATAAAAGTATCTTGTTATTCTCTGGAGTTTATTTAAACAGTGTCAAAACTTAGCTTGCATATTTTCACCATTTAAGACTACTACTTTATTCGCCTAGCCAATAGGCATGTTACACAGAATGTATTTATTAATAGTCAATGTCTGGTGCCCATAAATTTGCAAAATTTCTAAAAGTGATTACATCAGTGAAATGCCTACTCATGTTGCTATCTTATTTTCCCAGTTATAATACTTTACAAAATCACAGTTGTTGTGTCTTTCGGCTTTTCCTGATTAGGGGTCGCCATAGCAGAACTCCGGTCCGCTAATGATTGGCAGTAGATTTTTACGTGCTGAGTTGCCAGCCCTGATGCACAACCTTCAACGAAGGTACGCCCATTCACGCATGTCTCCACACAGAAGACACTCTAGCTGAGAATCGAACAGGACAACATCTTACTGTGAGGCGACAATGCTACCGCAGCACCACCACCGCAGTACCCTTTACAAAATCACAGTATATTACATAATTCCACATTTTTTTCCTTAGCCAGAAAATGCAGCATGTATAAATATACAACTTGACCATTACTATAGAATATGTTCAATGTTAGTTTTAGTTTCCAAGGACATGTTAAAATATTTGCAAAAATAATGCCTGCTTTCCAAAACTTGATGCTTAGATACCTACTTATTGAAATTATCTTTTTTCATTTCTGCAATCCCTTAAAACAAAGCAGAACATATTCTTTACTGTAGCAACCATCAAAACCAGTTAACAGTACTGTGTTGGTTTATGGCTCTAGTCTTATGTATAAAATCAAATTTTCTCCTTTAAAAAACCCAGTAAGTACCAATATTATCACTGGGCTTAAAATATAAAATCAATCCAGTTACTAATAGATGCAATGATTTTTCTATCAACTGGCATCATGTGTGATGTCTGTAAACTTAAGAAAGATTAAGAAAATGGGTTTTATACTATATAAGCCCTGTTACCCTGTATTCAGAAGCCATGAAAACTATTAAGAATTTGTGTTAACAAGACTAAAACATTTTCAGTAGTCACATGATAATCAGCATGTGCTCCTATACCAATGGCTGAGTCAAATCTGCAGTGACCAAACAGAAAAATCAACCATTGTATTTATCAGGTCATAATGCTTCATGTATCAGTTCAAAAATAATTAGATAACACTTCCCCCATAGTGTAACATACAGCAATTATCTCTGAAGAAAACAAAATATCCAAGTTCATACAGTTCTATTGTTTTATCATTGTGTCTGGGTGTAGTGACTACAGAAAAATCTTCATAGACATCTGTCCAGTGCAAAGAAAACCACACTACATGAGCAACATACTAGTGGCACTAATAATTTAAAGAAAGTGGATGCATGTCTTGAATCACCCCTTTTCATAAGCAAAAATAAATTACTTGTAAAAGTGGGAATGGTTATATGCTGTTGGTATTCAAATGTTATGCTAGTTAGATGTCCAGATTTTGGCCTGGATGCACCTCTTTCAATGGCTTGTTGTCCTGTTTTCAATGTCTACAAGTTGAAAGCAATGCTGCCAGATGGTCTGTGTACAGGGTATCATCTATAAACTGGGTGCAGGATATTCAGACAGTTTTTATGATGCCTATATATGGCACACCTTTGATATGTACCAATGGTTTATGAAGGGTTACTTCATACATGGGCATCTTCTTAATGATGCTGGATATGGCCAGCAACCCTGGATCATGACATGCATATAGAATCTGGAAAATCCAACAGATTATGGGTACAGTTGTGCACAATCACAGACCAGAAACATTCATGAATATGTATTTGGGCTGCTAAAGGTATGTCTTTACTGTCTGAGTTCATCCAGTGGAGCCCTCCCATATGAGCCTGCCACATCTGTGAAAATTCTGTCTGTAAGAGTAATGTACTTATGAAGCAGTAACAGCAAGGTAGGCACTTGCCAGGCCATTAATTCCCAGAACAACAATTGACAGAGGCAAAGTCAGAAGGCGGCGTCAGCAGCATGGGAAGATCATACCAGACTGAGGCAGGCACAGTACACCATGGCTCTAGCAAAGGTTCAGTAGGCCTTGCATAGCTTTACAACATACATAATACGTGTGAAGCAGGTACTCTACACTAAAATGATACATGTGAAACCAACACCTATGTATTTTTTTATATGCACATGCTGGTCATGCTGTGCGTCAGACATAGGGATCCAAAACAACCATCTACAAATGTCAGAGCACAGTTATCGTCATTTACACACGTGGAGATGGGAGTGCAGGAGTGCATCCTTTTCACAGGAAAGTGTGTGAGTGTGAGTGTTGTGGAGTATGCAAATAATAAGTGTTATTATGTGAAATGTTTGTACCAGTATGAGGGAGAATTTGATGTTGAGAAGGTTCAGGGTCTGTGGAAGTATGTTATTTATGGTGATTTATGTTGGTCTGAATGTGGGTCTGCAGGGACACAGCCACAAATGTAGTTGTAGCACTATGGCTTGTTGTACTGGACAGGTCCAGAGCATACATGGCAGAGGGTTTAGCATCTCATGCATGCCACCAGTCATGGAAGCTGTCTCTGTCAGGAGTCACATTGCATGTACCATGACCCTAGCTAGATGTTGGTGTATTGCATGGCCATGAGTGACATCTGCTAGAGATGTAGCAGCATGATGATGGCCATGACCATGTGGACAGCCTAGCCCAGGAGAAGACAGCTCCTGTGGAAGTGATAGCACTGTGGGAGTGAGATGCTGCTTCTCTATGGCCATTAAAGCTAACATCCGTAAGTATAGCAGATGACCATCTCTGTGGATGGCCCCTCACTTCTGACAGCTGAGCCAGAAAAGATGTTTCACATTATAGTGTGTGATTCAGTCTATCCAAGGAATCATATATAAGGGACTTACACTCCCATAGGTCATCATACCCATGCTGTATCACCATCACTTCAATCTAGCCAATGAATTACACATACAAGACATGTACACCAATAAGTCATTGTGCACACTCTGTATAACCCTCACTATCTTCACCATGGCTGTTGAGAAATAGGCTGTGCCTCCATGATTACCCTGTTGATACATTGGGTTGTGGCCACTGACTCACCACGTCAGGGTGAGGTAGGGCAGTATCCATATCTCCAGCGAGCAACATGACAAACCCAATTGTGTGGGCTTCTCTGCCAGTGATATCTAGGGACAGATACAGACATCTGTTTATTTAGTGCCATCACATTTCCCCTGATTGAGAGTATCCAGATCAACCTGCCCCCTCTCTGATGTCTGGATATCCACAGTATCCACAGGTATATAGTCTGTGTCCATGGTCTGTGTTGTAGATGCAATGGTCACATTCCTTGTGTCCAGCTCATATTCTATGCCTCCTGACAGTGGCAGCTCACCCCCACCATCATTACCAGAGGCTGCGGATCCACCAATACCAGGTAGGGTTAGTTCTGCAGTGTTAGTGCTGGATAAAGATTCACTAGTGAATACACCAAAGCATAAAATATCCAGTGTAAGTATGACCCAGCACCATAACTACATACAACTGAGATTTTTTACAATTATATGATAAAAAATAATGCTCTGAGACAATATCTTACATATGGATGAGGCTGTTGAATCCCAGCTCTACCTGTATACCATTAGCCAGACAAATTTAATTAAGTTTGATATTGAATAGGAGACACAGAGGATTTGCATGTATTGATACCCTGAAATAAGAATACATACCTAGAGCAGTTGCAGTGGATTCTCTCTGGTTCTGCCCAGCTCTGACACAACTTCCTGCACCTCACTGAGGGAATCTATGAAGGTAAAACTCATTTTCAGAGAGTCCAGAAATCCTCTGTCTACATGAGAGGTGGTATATTCCTGCTACCTGACATACTGGTGGCCCTGCATTAAACCAGTTCATACCCACAGCCCTACCCACCAACTGCTTTCACATTTTTGGCAATCTTAACCCAAATACAGTCACAGTAGAGCTCATCACCTGCATGCACATCAAAGAGTTTTTGGCCATGGAGATGGAAGGGCTAAAGTACCACCTCTTTTTCTGTTTGTCCTGTTATGTGGGCATTTCTTTGTTTGTATGTAAAATGCAGGAATTAACAGCCTTGTTCTTGTGTGGCTGTTGCAAATCCTAACACTATCACTTCCCTGCTAGAGTGTATAATATGTTTTATTTGTGCATAACAGATACATATCTGTATCTACTCTGTTATAAATGTTCGGCATCTAGATTTACCAAAGACACATGACTGTTACTATCAGTGTTAAAAATATTTTGGCTAATTACATATGTGTAATGCATTCAACACTAAAAATTTTATTCATCAGTATTTATTTTATTTATTTACATTTGATAACCAAGTATTGTCCGACTGGTCAAAAAAAGAAGCCTGTTTTCAGTCAGTGGAGACCCAGGGAGAAAAGCTCTCAAGTACAGTTACAAAAAATACAAGTACATAAGATTTTTAACAAGTAAAACACTATATGTAGTACAATAAAGATCATAATGTAGACATAAGTACAAGTAAAGATAAAAAAAAGCAGTTTAGCATTTTTTTTTAGGTTGGTAGGCTGAGTAATATAGATGCAAAAGCAATACGAAAGGAGGGAAGACTAAGAGAAGTCAGGAACAGGAGTGAAGGGGAAGTAAGAGAATACAGGAGTGGGATAAGGAATCAGCTCAGCCAGAGGAAGTGCAGGAGGATTTGCCTATGAGGAGTGCTCTGACTATGACTTTACTGGTGCACATCCCATTAACCCTTACATTCCTTCAGGCAAATAATTGCTGTGCCATAGGAATTTATCCCTCATTACACTCTTACCAGCACATTTCAGTTACTGATAAACTTACATAGCTAATAGTCATCAGATTGAATAGCAGTTAAAGCATCCATAGTTCAAATGAATGGATTTGCAAGAAGTAACACATCTTATGCAGTAAGGTATGTTTGGTTGAAGAAAATTGTTTCCAAAAGTCACTTTATACAGGAATCAAACTCTTAGCTCAAGAGTATTCTACCTCAGAGCATGGAGGCTCTGTACTTCTCATCATTCTTAGATTGTATAGATTCACCTGGTTGGGCATGATTAATATGCTAATTAGGTATCACCTCATTGTTTTAGAATCACTCAATTTGCATGATGAGCACATCTGGTAAACTGTGCAGAAGGGAACATGCCTGGGTTCCTGCAAGGTGCAGCGTGCATGTACAGTCCAGGCCACACTTCTATGTAGGGTGAGGGGTGGTGTTGGACTGAAATTCCATATTCACCCATCTGTACATAGAATCACTGCAGTACCTGATTTCTTAACAGTGTACATAGTGATTGAGGACTGCCATGTTTCACACATTAAAGTGGCAATCATCATCATCATCATCATAACCCCCTTTTCCCATTTGCTGCATTATTCTGTGCTACACTACCCTAACACTCTATGCCACTTGGTTGCAGCCCCTGTGATTCTAACTTTCACCTCCTCATTTTGACTTTCTTTCTCCACAACCACCCTTCCCAGATGTTTGAACCTGTTAACCTACTCCACAATTTTCACTTCTATCTCAGTTCATAGCTTCTTCCACTTCCCCTCTTTGTTGTCATTACCACTGTATTATCGCTACTCAGTCTTACTCCCATGTGACTTCATTTTGCATTCACTTCTCCTACCCTTTGCTGAAGATCTTATTCAGAGTATGCCTGTAATGCCAAATAATAAGCACAGAGCAACTTTAGTGATCTGCCTCCTGCAGCCCGTTTGTTACTGTAGTCCACCATCAGTATGAACAGCAGTGTGCTAAAACCTGAACCCTGATGCATACCCACTACCACTGCAAACTCCTCTGTGAGTCTGAACATTGTTTATACTTGAATTACTGTGTTCTTGTACATAGCCTGCACTAATTCATACAATGTTTCTTGGACTTCAGACCACCACAAGAGTGTCCAAATCAGCTCTTTGTCACCTTGTCATATACTTTCTCCAGGCCTAGAAATCCCAGTTGGACTCTTTCCTGATCTAGCTTCTGTTCAACTTTCTGCCTCACTGCAAACATTGGATCAATTGTGTTACATCCTGATCTGAACCCAAATTGCTCATCTCAAGTCTCACCTTCTTCTAATCTGCATATTCAATTATCAAGCATCCTCTCCAGAACTTTCATGCAGAGTTTCATGACTCTGATACTTCCGTACTTCCCACAGCTATGGATGTTCCCTTTGTTCTTGTACACTGGCAATAGCGTGCTTTTTTCCAGTCATAAGGGGTATGCCCTTTTTCTCCATACTGCTATGAGTAGCCACAGGATCTGTTTCTCCCCTACTTCACTCATATTTGCTATGACCTCATCTGAGCCTGCTGCTTTCCCTTTCCTAATTTTCCTTAATGTTGTTCTTACTTCTTCTATGGTGAGCTCTTCCTCTTTCTTTATTGAAGGCTGTGTCTGGGGCAATTCAGTTTCTTTGGGATTTTATTCATTCAGAAGCTACTGAAAGTATTCTTTCCATCTGCCTTTGATGTCCTGTGGACTGGTGAGCAGGTTGTTTCTTGCATCCCCTACTAAGACTGACTTTATATTTCTGTCTTTGCCTTACAACCTGATAATGTTTCTTTGTACCATCTACTGAACCACTTTCCATAAGCTGGTAGAGTGTCTCTGATGCCTTGTTCTTTGCTATTGCAACTCCTCTCTTAGCCTCTTTTTTAGCCAACTAGCATTCCTTCTTAGCCTAGTCTATATTTTCTACCCCCAACTCTTTTTTTCTTTTGACGACTGTCTGGACTTCTGCATTACACCCTCACCTTTCCTTATGTATCATACTTCCACACCTGGCTCAGCCACATATGTGTTCTATAGTCCTCACGCATGCTGTTTTGAGGTGCAGTTAATCTTCAACTCCACCAATTTACTCTTTCTCCCAAAGAGCTGGGTCCTGAATAATTCCTTGAACTTTTGTGCATTCTCTCTTGTCAACTTCTACATATTCAGCCTGGTCTCTATTGACCTTAGAGCCTTCTCTGACCATTGCTTACAGCTGACTGTGGCAAACAGTATTTTATGCTCTGGGTTGACTATTTCACTGGGGATGACTTTGCAATCACTGATTCTATACCAGTGCCCTTTTCTGACTAGCAGGAAGACCTGAGTTGCATGTTGGCCACTCTTGAATGTGATCTTTTGACTGTGTGTATTGTTGAACCATGTGTTAGCCATCATCATACCATTTGCCATACAGAAGTCTAAAATGGCCTTTCCTTCTTTATTCCTGTTGCTCCACCCATGTGTCCCCAGGTAGTCCTCATATCTTGTTTTGCCTCTCTCGATATGTGCATTCAGGTTGTCCATTATCAACACCACTTCATGTTGTTCTGCTTTATCTAGTAGGTCCTGCAACTACTGTCTAAATGCACTGTTGCCATTATTATAACCATACTATGGGCCATAGGCTGAGATTATGAATAGTGTTCTATCCTTACAATGCAGTCTGATTGCCATGAGTCTATCACTAATTCTGATGGTATCCCTCACTGTCTTCTGAAGATTCTTCCTCACCACAATTCCTGCACCATTTCTACTCTGTCCTCCTAAATAGTAGGCGCTGGATCCCAAGCCAAGTAGCTTTGCTGCACTGCCCTTCCATCTTGTCAGCTGGATACATAGGATGTCCAGCTTTTAGCAAACCATTATGTCATCCACTTCCAAACTGTATTGTGTCAGTGAACTTACAATGAATGCAGAATTCTTACTTCATGTTAGACTGTTTGATTGGTTTACATCTAGCTTTTGCTCAACAGATCTATCTCAGTTGACCCAAGCTAGGCTTTATGGTGGGTACACACTGGCCAGTAGAGGCACATACACACCTCTCACTGTTAGCAAGGGTCCCTGGCATAGATTAGAGTTGACCAGGTTCTCAGCCTCCTTATCATCAGCAAAAACTCATGCCTATTCATTGACATTAATCAACATGACTGAATCAGCAATAGACAATTTTTGCACTGTTGAGTGGATAGCCCTGACACTGTGTGCAGTCTGTGATCCATGGCCTCCTATCTTCAGGATACTGCACACCACAGTTGATGCCCAAACCAGCTGGTGTGAACAACTATTCTCCCCAATACACACCAGCAATAGTCTGTACTGCTGCCCACAACTCCATTATTGGGTAAATTTGAGGTGGAAAAACTCAGCATGTTTTCAGAAGGTGGGAGTAACTCCTCAGAGACACAGGGAGAATATGCAAACTCAATAAAGACATTGGTCAGAGGTCAAGCTCAAATCTTGTACCTTATGCATGGGAACTGAAGAACTTAAATATTATGGCAGCTGATCTCCCCAGTGCCATTATTAACCATAACATACTATCTTTATTTCATGAGTTTGCCATTCATTGTGTGAAGGAAGTGCCTGCCAATGCCTGCATTGAGCAGGAGATAGGACATGTAAGGCCTGATACTGGCACAAATTCTCAACCATTTTTCCTTGAGACACTTCCATGTGAGATATTATAACTGAAGAAGGAGAAAGTAGTGCTCTTGTTATAGCACAGAGGTGGTGTGAAGCGGAATCAATGATATTTCTTTATATCCTCAATGAGGACTAGAGCCAGAGGCTTATACAGGAGGCCTATAAAGGGCCTCAGTATAACACTGAATCCTGAAATAGTTTAGCCCAGGCTGTAAGTCACTCAACTGGCATCATATGCACAAGGAAACAGTCCTGTCACCACCACAGTGAAATGAGGGGCTGTAATCCTGAGCTCCTTGGTCAATGGGAGGATGACGTTAAAGAACAGACACACCTATGGCCAGTCAGGAGACATATTAGCTACACATTTAAAATGGCACTCCATGCCATTTACAAATACTACACAGTGCCCTGCTTATGTCAACAGACACTGAAGGTATTGAAGCAAATAGGCAGCTGCTTAAGAGAAGACTTGAGCAAATAAGAAGAGTTCCAGGGTGAGTATACCTTTTTTATAATGTCTTGTTTTTAATATTAGCAGTAGCAGGGGTTCATTCCAAAAATATATAACTTTCATGTACTAGTGCCAGTGCCAGTTCTGTCATTGCTTCTATACATCAAAGGAAGCAACATGATTATTAAAAATTATTAGTGTGTTTGTGGAGGCAGCATCTTGTAAAAGTGGGCAAGTGGGTCAGGATGTTAGCTTTGTTCTCCTATTGAAAGGATGCTTGTAGGCTCATCCTCCACAGTTATGTTAGACTGAAAAGTATGTAAGGCTTTATTTTTCTTTCTAATTAGTATAACTGCAATATTAACTGAGAGAAATATGTAAGATGATTATTATCAGTAGACTAAACATGTTTCAATATAAAAGAGACATTATTTCCTTTGCTATAATCTTTTAATGAAATATGTATACCTGAGCAGCATATATTCTTTTTATATGTACATTAGTCTTAGACATCCCTGAGTACAGACACCTGTTAGCCTGTCTAAACAGCTCAACACCTTAATCCTCTATCTGTCAAACAAAAACAGCATGCTGGCTTTTGGTTCAGGATACCTCTCATTTATATATACTAATAGGTTCATAGGTTCATAGGTTTATACTAGGCTATCTGCCCGAGGGCATTTACAAGCCTAGCCCATAGTTTTGTGGCTTACGCCACCCCTTTAGTATGGGGAACTATACCCATTATTTTGATGTGCCTCTGTCGAGCAGTGACACTGAGGTAATCCCTGGGGTATATCTGCGATCTCCCATCCATTGGTCAAGATTTCTCTTGAACAAGGCCAGCGAGGTGCTCTGCCTCACATATACCGGGATTTTATTCCACAGCATAGGGAGTCTTTGGGTGATGAATCTATCCCTCCAGCACGTCCTATTAATAGCCGTGTCGAGGTTTAAGTCTCCCAGCTTGTGGCTCTGACGGATCTAGATTTTTTGAGGTGAAGCATATTCATCAAATCTGGGTTTGACATGGCCTTGTATGTTAGGCAAAGGTCACCTCTGAGCAAGCGGTAGGCGACTGAATAGAGCTGGAGTTCTTTCAGTCGAGCAGCATAGGACAGATGTTTGAGACCCTTTATCCTTTTGGTGAGGAACTTTTGTGGCCTCTCCAGCTGCTGCAAGTGTCGGGTCAGATACATTCCGAATGGGGCATTGTACTCAATCATTGGTCTGATGAGTGATGAGTATAGGGAGACTATGACCTCCCTTGATCTAGATGAGAATCCCTTCATGATAAGGTGGGCAATGTAGAAGGTCTTCCTAACTACTTTAGCTACATGGGTGTCGAATGACAGACTACTATCAATCTGGGTCCCCAGGTCCCTGATAACTTCTTCTGTGCTCAGTGGATTGCCACCTATTTGGTAGCTAGGGGTAACCTTGTTTTTCCCGAAGGGTATGACTATGCATTTTTGGCATTTAACTTTAGGCCATGGCTCTGGCACCAGTTATCCGTTTCTGTGAGACCCTTCTGAAGGATATCTGTGTCAGATGTGTTTTCTACTATGGCCCAGTTTGCAGTCATCTGCAAACTTTGTCAGCCATAACCCTCCTGTGTTTGCTTGTACTTCGGAAAAGTAGATGCCAAACAAGAGTGGGCCCAGGACTGAGCCCTGTGGTACACCACTTGTGACAGGCTTTGAGTCTGACATGGCGCCAGCAACTCTGACCCTGTGGGTTCTGTCACTCAGCCAGTTTGCAACCCATCTTGTGATGTATGGGTTAACATTTAAGCTGATGAGTTTTTCAATGATACCCGAGTGGGGTATTGTATCGAAGGCCTTCGCCAGATCGAGATAGGCTGTATGGACTGCCTTTCCCTCATCAATGGCTTTGGTGACTGTTTTGAAAAAGTCAACCAAGTTTAGAAGGCATGATCTGCCTTTGACAAAGCCAAACTGGGATGGATCCAAAGTCTGCAAATTCCCTATGTCTTTATTTATGAGGTCCATTATGATCCTCTCCATGGCTTTGCAGATAAGGCTTGTCAAGCTAATGGGCCGGTAATATCCAGGGTCGGTGGAGGCACCGCCTTTGTGAAGTGGGACCACAGTTGCAGTGCGCCACTCCTGGAGTGCGTATCCAGAGGTAAGACTATGATTAAACAGCTGTCCTAGCTGTGGGTTTAATTCCTTGTTGAGTTCGTGGAGCACACAGCCGGGGACACCATCAGGTCCCATGGATGCTGTTTTTTGCTTTGGAGAGAGCAGTTCTCACTTGGGCGTTGGAGATGTTTGGGGGGCTGCAATCACTTGGTATAGATATCTCTCCTTTTGGGGGGGAGGGGGGAGAGAAATTTGCACTGAACCTGTCAGCCAGTATGCTGGCAATGTCTGTAGGATCAGTAATCTTCACATCATTTTGAACTAGTTCTGAGCATATCTGGGAGTTTCCTCCCAGGTTTCTAACATAGCTAAAAAAGGCCTTATGAGTGTCTTTTGAGTCTTTAGCTATTTTTCTCTCAAAATTTGCTTTGGATGATTTTATGAGAGCTCTTAGTATTTTACTTATAGTGATCAAGGGTGTCTTACCTTTTAAGGATTTTGCTCTATCTTGTAGTAGCTTCCTCCTTTTGTTGTAGAGTTTGTTTATGGCTGGGGTCCACCAGACTGGACGCTTGCCTTTGGTACAAAGAGTCTTTGTTTTGCTTGGGATTGCCTTATCCATGCAGTCCTGCAGGTGCTGGTAGAAGGCATTTGTAAGTGATTCAGCGGCTTGAGTACTGTTTTCCGCCGGCTCGGGGGCCTTAAAGGAGACCACACTAGTCTTTAGAAGTGTGAAGTCAGCTTTCGAGAAGTTCTTTACTGTGGTCTTTTTTATTTCAGGTGGTGGTGGGATGAAGACCTCCAGCGAGATTTGTTTGTGATCTGATCTCACCAGTGAGGGGTATACTTCCGGTGTTGAACATTGTGCTCCCATGTTCGTGATGATGAGATCAAGTATGTTTTCTCCTCTTGTGGGGATGGTGACTAGTTGTTCCATGGCATTTGAGTTTATGAATTCCAGGAACTTTTGGGCTAGGGTGTTTGGGCTTGAGTAGTGTTCCCAGTCTATATTAGGGTAATTGAAGTCACCTGGTATGATGGTGTTTGGTGATACATTTATCCCCTCTAGTGTTTTCAGGAAGGCCATGTGAGGTTCCTGAGTTTGTGAGGGTGGCCTGTAACATGCTACAACTTGCAGAGCAGTCTTGCCTATGGTTAATTGCACCTGGATGGTCTCCGATGCATCGTGTGTTGCCACCAGTCTTGAGGTGTGGGTGTCCTTGATGAATATGGATACCCCCCTCCTTTCTTGGTATTGTCCGGATTTTGGGGCCGGAACGCATGATAAGAGGTAAATCCTGATAGTGCTGGGGTGCTCTCAGGAGCCTTGAACCAGGTTTCTGTCACTGCACAGACATCGATGTTCTCCATACTGAGAAGGGCCTCGAGTGCGTGCATTTTGAGATTTAGACTTCTGGCATTGAGCAGCATTACCCTTAGTTTTTTCCTTTTTTGTGTTCTAGGGTGGTAGGTTTAGAATTTGAGCCTTGCCTAAAAAAGGCACTATGGGGGTGGCAAGAGCCGTTGCCAATATTTGGAATCCCAGGGGTGACAGGTGCAAGCCGTCCCTTGCGAAGCAGCGTGGCTTGTCCAGCATGTCATCCCAGGCAGACAGACATTGGATCCCCTTTGAATGACACCAGAGTTTAAGCCAATTGTTAAAGCTGATCATCTTATCTCTGTATTGTGGCATCATTCTTGGTGAAGGTAGGATACTGCTCAAGGTCAGGGTCATACCTGCATGGGCTACATAATCAGAGAGCTCCTCAATGTCTCTTTTCATGTAGTCCAAGGAGGTACGTCTCAGGTCGTTTACACCAGCGTGGACAATGACTGAGTCGTATTTGTACCTGCTGTTGAGAGACCTGAGTGCTTGCGTTATGTGGCGGATTCTAGCGCCCGACAGGCAGCTTACTGTGACCTTCTCCTTACTCAGTCTGGTGAGCGGGACGTCAGTGTGTCTGACTATGGAGTCACCAATGACTAGTGTGTCTGGCATTGTGTTTGGCCTTAAGGGCTGTGACTGTTTGACACTCTGACTGTGAGGTCTATGTGTTGCAGGTGTTGTGTTCTGGCTTGTTAAATACACAGGTATGTGTTTGGTCCAGCAAGCATATTCTGTTTCTTTGGTCAGTCTCAACATCATAAGAACTTCATATTTTCATTGTATTTATACTTCTGTTTCTCTTTGTTGCTATCCTTTCACTTGCATACATATATTATTTGTTATTTTGTTTATGTCAATTTCATTCGATATTATATACAGCAGAATGACAACCTACACTCATCCCAATGGCAAGACTTGTCAGCTTCCCCACAGGTGGCAGAAGCAGCAGTAGGGCCAATGTCGCCATCATCACCACCACCAGAAGCACCCAGTACATATGGGTCCAAGACTACCACAATTGCCTCCACACCTCCTACCCTTCCTGTACCACCTGGTTCAGGTAGTTCTGTACATGATGCTGACACAGTTGTATCCATCTGTAATGGTACACATGGAGGTCACACCTTTGCCATCCATCAGTAGCTGGCAGAACTTGTAAGATATATTGTAGGCATGAGGTTGGATGTTTGAATCAGTCAAATGGAGTACCTTCTCCAGTGACATGTTGAGCTTAACTCCTATCAAGGTCCCAGTGGTAACAGTACCCAGGAAGGTGAGGAACCTCTCACTTTGTGTTAGCTTGCATAGACTGCAGCTGCAAATACCTAATCAAATCTCTCAACCTGGTGTTCTCCTGCCTTTTATGGCAATGCCAACCCCTGGTGGTCATTCAGCCCTCTCCCTCCACATTGTTTTCATCCATTTGTCTGATGTTTCTATCACCATTGTGTTCCCTCTCTCTCGGTGTGTTACCACACATACCCTGGAAGTCATTTTACCTTGCTTCCTTCCTTCCTTCCCCAACCTAGCATTCTCATCATAGTATAAATTGGATACCTGCATTAAAAAATATTTCCCACTTTCCTCACCTCTATCTTGTTCATTCCTGATTTGATCATCTTTTCATCTGCCATCTTCTTGTTCCTACTTTTCATCTCTTTCATATTTTCCAATTTCCAAGCTTTAATCTGGTCAAAAAATAGACAAACACAGCACACACATTCCCATACAGGGATTCTAAATCACTTACCTGTTTGTCACTGCACTGCACATTACATATCTCAAACAGCACCATTGCTTCCCATGTGCAACCAACAAGGCCAAAATTGCTGTCCATGTACAACCAACAAGGAATGGCACTGATAATTTGTAGTAATTATGATGCCCAATTACTGCTATCTGTTAAGTATATTGGCCTCAGCTGCCATTGATCACACAAATGAACTGAGCATCATTGCATGTCAGTTGGCGGATATAAAATAAGATAGAGCTAATACCTTTAGTCTGATTGCTTCTGTGGTTTAAGTTATAAATAATATGACTTGTGGAGTGTCAATAACAGAGTTGAAGGTTCCAATCCCCTTAGGGCTCTATGCTGTGCCTGACTTTTGAACTTTCAATCTGTAAATGTGTTAAAATTGTCTTCTACATGCTGACAGCTCTACTATGACTGTTTCTGTTTCCTTGGTTCAGCTTGTAAATGAAATTAATTCAAGAGTGTCAGTGAACAGAGGTGAGGGTTCAAACTCTTTCAGGGCTGTAATTTTTTTCTGATTTTTATGCATTCATTCTGCAAGTGCATAATGATCACATGCAATGTGCTTCACTGACACTCTCAGTGTGATGGTATTCACTGCTCGGCTTGTAAATTAAGTGATTTATAGAGTGCCTGTAAACATAGTTGAAGATTCATATCTCCTCAGATTTGAATATCTGTTTTACTCTTGACATTTGAATTATAGCACAGATACACTGAGCACACTCTGCTGATGTCATAACTATTTTTGTTAATAAATATTGTTACTTTTGTGTACCACACTTATTCTGCCTGTTTGTCTTCCTTTTTTACCTTCAATTACTAGGGAGTGATATATATGTGCATATGTCTCATACCACCTTTAACACTGTCTTCTACATCCCTGATTTTGTTGCCACCTCCTTTGCAGTCTTGTATATGTTATATTTTTGTTTATGTGTCCCTACTACCTTTTCTAACCTCCCACTGTAGGCATACTTGACTTACTACCTTTCACAAGTATTTTCTCTGCATATGGGAAGGTGGTCCACACAGCCTACCTGGACCTCGCAAAAGCCTTTGATTCAATACCCCACTCGGGCATTATAGATAAGCTCACCAGCTTAAATATAAACCCCTATGTCACTAGATGGGTTGCAAACTGGCTCAAGGACAGAACCCACATGGTTAGAATTGTTGGAGCCATGTCAGACTCCAAACCAGTTACAAGTGGTGTCCCACAAGGCTCAGTCCTGGGACCTCTCTTGTTCGGTATATATTTCTCGGAGGTACAGGCTAACACGGAAGGACTGTGGCTGACCAAGTTTGCAGATGACTGCAAACTGGGTGCCATAATCGTCTCTCCAGCCGACACAAGCATCCTCCAAAAGGGCCTCATAGAAACAGACAACTGGTGCCAGAGCCATGGCCTCAAGCTAAACGCCAAAAAGTGTATAGTCATCCCCTTTGGCAAAAACAAAGTGCCCACAAATTACCACATAGGTGGTAATCCATTAAGTACAGAAGAAGTAATTAGGGACCTGGGGACCCAAGTTGATAGCAATCTCTCATTTGACAACTACGTGGCCAAAGTGGTTAGAAAAACATTTTATATAGCCCACCTAATCATGAAGGTATTCACATCTAGATCAGGGGAGGTCATTGTGCCTCTTTACTCATCCCTCATCAGGCCCATAATTGAGTACAATGCTCCTTTTGGGATGTACCTTACCAGATACCTGCAGCAACTGGAAAGACTCCAAAAGTACCTCACCAAGAGGATCAAAGGGCTCAAACAGATGCCATATGTTGCCCGGTTAAAGAAACTCCAGCTCTACTCAGTGGCATACCACCTGCCCAGAGGTGATCTGTGCCTGACATATAAAGCCATGTCCAACCCAGAATTAATGGACATGCTGCACCTCAGAAAATCCAAATCCCATCGAGCTACACACTGGAGAGATTTGAACCTCAACGCTGAAATAAATAGGACATGCTGGAGGGACAGATTCATAACCCAGAGGCTCCCTTCACTCTGGAATAAAATCCCAGTCCAGGTTAGGTAGAGTCCCTCATTGACTCTCTTCAAGAGGAATCTTGATGAGTGGATGGGAGATCATAGGTTTATGTAGGGTATCACTTCTGTGTCACTGTTAGACAGAGGCACAGTATACTAACCTTGAAAAAGGGCATAGCAAAATTAATTTAAAATGGGTGGCGAAAGCCAAACACACTCTGGCTAGGCTTATAAATGCCCTAGGACAGATAGCCTAGTATGAACCTATGAACCTATGAACCTATATGTGCATCATTGGGTTACAAAAATAGATCATCACACAAGCATTACCAACTGTGTATATGGCTTTGTTCCAACTACTCTCAAGGCTCATGCTCACTGTAGGTTTACTACAGCTGTCCATACTTCACTGCAAACACAATTTGGTCCTACACAACCTTCCTGGAGGCTCCTACTCTGGCTGTGGTGAGGAGTTATTTGTCATGCTTTTCTGACCAAACTCATTGCTCATGAACCTCAGTTCTCATCATTCAAGCATAGTGAATAGTCTAATACTAGCAGCAATTGTGAACTTGCCATTTCTGAATCCCTAGATTTGGTTAGTGTTCCTTTAAATCCATTGTATTACCTGTTGCTTGTCCCTGTCTAGTATAGATGATCAACAGGTGAGGTAATTCATTTACATACTTTATTACACAGAAGCATATCAGGATGGATAACAGCAGTACAAATTATAAACCAACTGATTAACAGACAGACTACGCAGACATAAAAGCTTACATCTCAACAGCTAGCTATACAATGGCAGTCAGGCTCGCACTTGCTCAGTATTTATACACTTGTGCAAGTCCCTAGAAAGCTTCTTAAAGCTGTACACACACACACTGATCTATATTACCCATCTATAATTCTAAAGTGGTTTATTCAATTGCTCCTGGAGAACATGAATATAAGATTGTTGTCTTTGTTGATGACATTTTCATAACAGTTTTGGAGGTGCTTCATTTGCTTCATAGTTTTTTTTTTTTTTTTTTTGAGTTAGCCAACACTGTTTCCACAGTAATGTTGTAGTCTATAAATACTGCTAAGATTAAGATTTTACCTTTCTATGTAACATTTACTATAGCCAATATTTTTGACAGAGATTATTCCCTATATTTAGGGGCTGACCTTAAGTAAGGATAATTCTTGCAGTGACTGAATCTCAAAATATCTCATACTTGAGAAACTATCCATCCTAGGTCACAGACATATATATTAAAGATGAAACTAATTGAAGTTAATGAAGCTAATAGCTGAATGGATATTTTTGTTAGAAAAATGATGCACTTTGATTATTAGTAAGGAGTAGGCAAGATTCTAAGCACCTCATCCTGAAAGGTATATGCTGGAATAACTTTAGGCAATCTTTATAAATGATACAGCCTTTTAGAGATGCCCTTCATACAGCTTTGTCATTGGAGAATATAGCAAAGTAATCACAAGTGTGCCTCTTCTCATTTTCAACACCTAATTATTAGCATTGTGATAATTACAAAGTTGCTAAATGATAATACACATATTATACCAGACTTAACTTTAGATAAACATATCAAAGACTAAAGAGTTTATTCTGTTGACTCCATTTCAGACTTGTCTGATTAAGTTAAAAACCTTTTCTGTATTTAACAATGCAATAGGTTCTGGATATTAAAAGCATGTGTTAAACAAATGGTTGTTTGATTTTGCCTTAGACAATTTTCAAGAAAAAAGACCCTTAAGTTAATGGTTCTTTGTTTTAGCAGAAGAAGTGTCTCAGACCAAATAATCATGATGAAACTGTGGTTAACAAATAAGTGGAATAAAAAAAATTGGTGGAATTTAGCAAATAAAGACACTGTAGTAAATTTGAGATCACATAAGAGGTTTATAAGAATATCCCAGAGCTATATAATTGAGTCAAAACATTGCCAAATGATATATTTATACCCTGCAATAATGGGTTGGATTATACCATCAAAGAACCATTGGGACAATTGTGGTGATTTGGGTTCCTGCATACCCATATTCTCTTGCTGTCCAAAATTAAAACATTTCTGGTGGAAGATTGTATCAATATATAAATCGATATTAATCTGTAATTGCTCTCTGTTAGTGCTGCATTGTATCTTTTTGATGGGCAGTTAGTGTACTTGGAACTATTCATTTAGATTATCTGTAGTTACAGCTGTATTTTTTTATCTGTATCCAAATTAGTGAATTATTTCAACTTTGATCAACCTTGGTCTGACTTTCACTCATTGTTGATATTGTAATGTTACTTGTACTGACTAATCCACTGTAATGGAAATCGAAGTTACTGCTCTCTGTTGCTGCACTAGGAACTATTGGGTAAGGCTGATTTAAATTTGCCACTTGTTACAGATTACCTTGATTTTCATACATATTATAGATTCATAGATTAGTACTAAGCTAACTGCCCTTGTGAGCCATTTTAAGCCTAGCCAATTATCCCTTGTGAGACTCAAACCCTACACCTTGTGCTTGCAAGGCAAACACCTTAACCATTAGGCCACCCTCCTATTGTTGAAATTTCTAATTTTTTGAACTTGTAAATTCTATAGTAGTGAAATCCCATAATAATATATCTTTTAACCATATCCACTATTCTCATTTTTTGTCTATTCATTGACCTCCCTTCTGCATTACACAAAAAGTAGGTTATTAAGCTACCCTCTTTTCTCATACCACTTAAAATGTCCTGAACTTTAAAGAATCTTGGTTGCCATTTCTACAGCCAGCACTAGGTATTTTGAGGCAGTGTAGTATTTGTCTCATGGTTACTAAGAATCCTTTCTTGTTACCTCATAATGATTCAACATGTGAAGGATATGCATATTTGTTGAACTCTGAGGCTTCTTTCATACCTTAGAACCCCTTCAGTAAGTACAACACACACACACACACACACACACACACACACACACACACACACACACACACACACACACACACACTTACAGTACAGAGCCCATCCACTACAGCAGTGTATGGGAAGGATGGTAGGAGAGCACTGATTAAACCTCCTATATTAAGGACTAAAAATCCTCTTTCATTAGTTCAGTAAGCAATACATCTACTTTTGTCTACATGTCCAGAGCCAGTACACATACATCTGAGTCACAAGAGTACAGACTTACACTCTTAATGCCAAGGTTGACTGTGTCTACGTAGGGCAATGTTTTAGTAATATATGATTCTACTGGGTAATATTTTAGTAATATGTGACTCTATTGGCAGGTATATGGACACCACTCTCATCATGTTTGCTAAGAATAGAGTGACAGCTAGTTTTCAAGAGCTAAGGTCTGGAACTTAACAATGGCTCTTAGATCCCTTCATCCTGGAAAACATGATTATGACCTTATAGTGGCCCAAGTTATAGGGAATGATCTTAGGTGCTTTGCCCAGAGAAGGATGCACAAGGATATGGTTGAGCTTACTATGCATGCATCTAAAGCAAGAAAGACAAAGTTCCTGAGTGGTATTTTTAATCACCCAGAATGATGTCATGATTTGAACACAATATGACTTTATATGTAGTAATGACTAATATTTACTAAATGTGTTTATTAATGTAAATTCTGTATTGTATGTGAAATATCTTATATGTGGAATTTTTCTCCCAGGGACTCCACTGAAAATGGGCACTTCTGTCCCAGCTGGACCATCCAGGTAAACAAATGCAAATAAATAAATAAATAATAAATAAATATAATTGACTTTAATAATTGGCTACGTAGCAGGTGCCATTAAATTTGGATCCAATAAGTGTCAACTTGAGATGATATTACTAGCAGGCTTTCCAGCTTTGTCATGGATGGCCTCCACCTTTCTTTCTTTAGTTTTCATGATCTAGATGAAGCCTTTGCTACCCACACAGTGCCCTTTTAGGCAGATTCTGTCTGTTGGGCATCCCAAACTAGTAGAAAATGCTACAGAATTCAAAGCTTAATGACTATCATGTTTTCAGACATAATGGCAACTTGGGAGAAGTTTCAGCATTTGTCAGCAATATCACAACCTCGCAACTGATTCCCCAGGACATCAGATTTGAACTCCTTGATGTCAAAATTGTTCTATTCAAGATTAATTACTACTTCACAACTAGCTATTAGAGCAGCATCTATGTCTTCTTTTGACAATGATAGCTGTGTTAACAACTTGACTGAAATACTTATTATGCCAAACACCTTTCTACTGATGGACTTCAAATATCTGGCTTGACTACATTGCCAGTTGTCGATATGCCTGATGCTTCCATGACATTAAAATGATAACAGACTTGTACAAACAGGCATCCTGATAAAAGCCCAAATACCTTTGATCTTCTCCCAAAAATATGCCCATTTCTTGCACACTGTCATATGTATCACCTTCCCTCATTAAATCAGATCACGAGTTAGTGACCTTTTACTTTCAAACTGGTGTTACTTCCCCTGGAAGTATCTCTATGTTTGGGGAATTCACAAAAGCAAACATTTTTCAATTACTCCTGCAGACCCCCATTGCTATAGTTACTGCATATACCCTTAATTTCTACTCCCAATTACCTAGTTGTACTGATAAGGCAATCACCAGCCACACTATACATAATGGTAAATAAAAGAAATGGTAGAACACCTGTATAAATAAATATATAAAAGAGAAGAATGCTTGCAAGAGATATCATTATATCTATATCAATCTATATACGTTAAGATCTCAATTTACCAAACTGGAAAGAGATTAAGGAAATCAGAAAAATTCAAAGCAGAATATGAAATTATAATAGCAAGTGAAAACAATAACTTTTACCAATCTTTCTTTAACTAGGACTAGGCACTGTTTGGAACCAGTCCCAATAATTAAGCTCACTCTGACCCAAATTAAATAACTGATATCCTAGCTGAGAAATTTAGCACACACTTTATTCCACCTATAGTTATAGCTATCATAAAGATTGCATTGCCATAGCCATACCAGTAATTACTGTGGAACAAGTTCTCTTAACACGCTCAACAACTAAGAATACCTCTTCCATGGACTCTGATGTCATAATAGGTTTTCTGATTATCAATACAGAACTATGGCCTATCTGAACAAAACTTCTCCTCTTTAATCTAATTCTGTCCATGAATTATGTTTCTAAAGCCCAGAATCCAGCCATGGTAATGCTGTTACACAAGGGAAGCCCAACTACAGAGCTTGGTAAGTACATACTGATTTATCTCAGTAGCCTCATATTATTTCAGACCTCCTTAGTATAAATATTTAAAATTACTTAAGTGTGTATGCTGATCAGTTTGGCTTTGGCAAAGGCAATTCCTGCCTCTTTAGCTTCATTAATTTCTTTGAAAATGTCACTGAAGCAGTGGATAGTGGTTATGCAGTACACACAACATATTTGGAACTGGTCAAGGTACGTGACACTGATGTGCTGCACCTTGTGTTATATTTTGCATTCTTCCTTTTCACACTGTATTATGAGGAAGTGTAGAGAATCTCATTATTCCTTTCCTAGTCTTATTTGCATAAGGTGCATAGAGAATGGTGGTCCTGTGAGAATGGCTAACCTTTTTCAATCCTATAGGAGTGTTGCAGCTTCTGTGAGTCAGCTGTGGTGTTCTTGGCCATTCTCAACCTTACTTCTTTGTACCCACTCTGTCAAAGAGAAGACACAGAGAAGCCCCTTTCTGAGTGCTAAGCAATTTTTTTTCAAAACAATGTATTGTGTCCTTATACAAGGTTTCTCCAGAGATTACTTGTTGTACTCATCAGCCACTGTACTGAGACAAATACTGTGCTTATGTATGTAAATATAGGACCGGATTCATGAATAGCTATCCTAAGTGCAGCTAACATGTATGTGTTATAGAGAGCCATGCACATGATAACATACTATTTGGTATTCATTTCACCATTTTACACTAGTGTAGAGTCTCAAAATAATGGTAAATGGAAGAATATGCAAATGAAAGCATGAAAATATGTCATCAACCCCTTTGGGAAAAACCCAGTTCCCATGAATTACCACATTGACGGTAGTCCACTGAGCACAGAAGGTGTCATAAGAGATCTGGGAACACAGGTTGACAGCAACCTCTCTTTTGACCACCACATTGCCACTGTGGTCAGAAAATCCTTCTATGTGGCACATCTCATTACTAAGGGTTTTGCATCCTGGAAGAAAGAGGTCATTGTCTCCCTCTACTCTTCCCTTATTAGAACAATTACTGAGTACAATACCCCATTTGGCATGTACCTCACTAGACACCTACAACAACTGGAGAGGCCACAAAAATACCTCACAAAGAGGATCTTAAGCCTTAAACACTTGTCATATATGGACAGACTCAAAAACTTCCAACTATTCTCTGTCTCATATCGCCTACTTAGAGGCGATCTCTGCTTGACTTACAAAGCCATGTCTGACCCAGCTCTGTTAGAAATGCTACATCTAAAGAAATCCCAATCCCACCACACTACATGCTCCAGAGACCTCAACCTCATTACCACAATCAACAGAACAAACTGGAGGGACAGGTTCATAACCCAGAGACTGCCATGCTATGGAATTGACTTCCCATGCATGTCAAGAGGAGCCCTGTATCAGTTGAAACATAAAAGAAATGTAAAATGCACAACTAAGACAAAAGTGATGTTAAGAAAACAAATATGTATGTATAGATGTATGCATCCATAATATACAAAATAATAAAAAAATTAAAGCTACATATTAGTACAAACAAATAAATACAGAACTCATCCACACCACCTCACCCACCCAAAAAAAAGGAAATGAAAGGTTATGTAAAAAAGGCAACAGGTGTGTAACTGTGTAATACATTGCAGCATTACCAAAAGCAATGTACATTTTTACATTACAGATGGTTAAAACAGATGTTTAATGTCTACTTGTGTGGAGGGCAGTTGGTTTTATATCACAGGCTTAACACATTTTGTGGGTTACAAATGTCAAATCCCTAAACTTGCTACTATGTGATACAGCATACTTCTCCAATAACTGGTCATATGGGCACAGAAAATGTCCCAAAATATCATATTAAATTTTTTACAAATATTTGTAATGGAAATAAATAACTGACATAAATGCCAGTGCTACCAGTAAGGGACAAATAATGCAGACAGTAAAACATTGGGTGTTTTGCAAAATGCAATCCATCAGTAAAGTTAAAATACAACATTTTGTAAAAAAAAAAAACAGCAACATACTTCAGCATCGGGTCAGTTGTGAAACTAGAAACAGGTTTTGCAAGGAAATAGTGGCATGGAGCACTATGGATCCAAATAGTCTCCACTGCCACAATACATTTTCATTTCCTAGATAATTACCTTGAGATACTACAGATTCTGCCCTCTGAGCACTGTAAATATTTAAATGCGGTGAGAACTCTTAACAAAGTGTAGGGAAAGTAAGCATGGTATAAGGAACAACAAAATTGCATGCGCAGACCCTAAATCTGCAAGGACAAGCACTGAGAAGTGTTACTTGTTAAGGTCTTGCAATTATGAATGATTTCTCTGACTGCAGGAACAATAAGTGTTTCACAGTCTGACATCTTTGATGTACATTTATCGAGGTTGTGTCAGGGAGAGGAGATTTAACACTACATTTTGGGAATACATTGCCTGAGTTAGGAGAACAATATTCTTAACATTTGTATGAATTGGTTCTGGCCACATTTTGTGCCTCTGAGTAACAATTCTTCTGCAATTCAAAGGATTGGGGGTCGCATAATGGGGATATTTACCTCACAGACACAAGGTGCATAGTTTCATCAGCACTCTGGACCATATTGAGTAAAAAAATGTACCTGTCAGCTAAGAATGTCTGTGCACAAAATGTAAGTGAAAGAGACCACATAATGTGAGATTCAAATCCAGTTTACAGATATTTTTATGACTGGATTCAGAATAAATGTTGACACCCAATGTTGAATATAACATGAATAGGCTAAAGTCTCTGATAAAATATAAAAATCTTACTTGTAGTCCATGTGAATTGATGTTACAAATGTGTTATAAACTCACTTCTTGTCATTATTAATAAAAATATATGCTATGAATGTTTTGACATACACCATTTTGTAGAGTGTGATAACACAAAAGCAGCAACATGAGTTATATGGACATATGTGTCACATATGCTGGAGACGTTATCCATATATCACAAGTATTTATCATGACACTTATGCGATGTACTGTAAACTTTGACATCATGATTAATTGTATGCACTGTGCGAAGAATGACCTCCTGTCATTCTCTGTATCTCCCCTTTCAGAATAATTGCCATTACATAAAATCCTGATGAAGTGTAACATAAATAATACTTGAGATGTTGCAAGCAGATTTGAAAAGGGTGACTGTGCTCTGCTATTGTTATAAAGGTTTTGTTCCTTGCTACATATATCCATTACATGCATTACTTTGTAATAGAAGGCATTTTTTAATTGTTTTCTTTTTTAATGTGTTTTGCATTTGCACTTTCTTCAGCCATGTACAAAACACAGTTAATTTCCTAATAAAAAAAGGAAAAAAAAATGAATTTGGGCTGTCTTTGGTAGCATAAACGACATGCCTAGCACTGGTGCACAGTAGTCAGTAGTGTGGGAGAGTGAAGAAAATGCAGCTGTCAAATAATTTTGGCACTTTAAGTGCAGAGAGACTGGAGAAAAAGGACAGCTGATGCAGATTTCAAATCCAGTTTACAGATATTTTTATAGAGGAGGTCATGATGCCTTTTATCACAACATTTTGATTAGGAATATAACAATACATGCAAATAAGTATTACAACTTTATTTACTGCAACAAAGGTATCATTAATGCTTGCTTTTAAAGCCCAGTATAATGTTTATGCATCCTTTTAACCATGACAATTATGACATTTAATGCAGAATGCACATGTGTTGGTATGGCGTGCATAATATTTTTGTTATAATTCCTATGAGTTATCACATATCATAACAATGTGTTTATGACAGTATGTCTTCTGAAGTTTGTATATAATCTAAAATACCATGTGCTACTCGGGTTTATCAATTACATGTATCTGAAATGCATTTACAAAGACAAATACTGACTGATACATTGAAATGCAGTCTCTTCACTAAGTAAAGTCATAGACATACAAGTATCTCTGAAATTCATCTCTAGTGTTTGTTACATTACTGTACCTCCAGTTACCATGTTAAAATGTATGCTGCCCTGTGGTACTGACAGTTAATAAGCAAAGGTTAACATTTTACCCTAATCACGGATTAAATTCCCAGGTGGTACTTCTCATTCTTACCATTGTGTAGCTCCCAACAGGCTAATATGTCACAAGTCATACAATTTTTCCTCTAATCGACCATGAATATTAAAAACACCATAAAGCATTTTGTTTAAAATTGGAACATGTCAATAATTTGAGCAACACATGTGGACAAATCTATTGGCCATATTTGACACCTTCTGTGCTTTTTGATGAAATCAGTGCAAATGTGTCTGCCAAGCAATCATTGTGCTTTCAACTATGCAAATACAGTTAGCAAGGCTGTACATCTTTGCTCACAAGCTGGATACCAAATCATACATGTATTTCTAGCTTAACCACTGCAGAAAGGGTTGGATAAAGTAGGGATGGTGTTTCAATGTTAGCACAAAGGTGGGCTGTTGAGGAGCCCAAGGATTTTGTGCATTTCTCATGAGGCACAACACTTGGAGGCTGCAGGGATATTACACTGGGTCTCAATATAAAGCTGAAGCTAAGAAGCTTGGTCAAGGCTGTCTCTAGTGCAACTGACATCTCATGCAGTGGGGATAATGTTGTGACCAGTACAGTGACATGAATAGGTGCAAGTGGGACTTCCTGGTCCAATGAAAAGATGAATTTAAGACTGCAAACACACCTTCACTTGTGCCAGTATACTGATCCACCACCTGTATATGATACAGCATTAATTAGCTATCCAGCACAGTTATTCATTATGCTTTCATATATATTTTTTGTTTTCTTGTCTCTGTCATAGGGCTCCACAGAGATATCAGAAAACTGTGAGGTGTATCAGGAGAGGCTAACTTACCTCAGAGAGGCATGGAGTAAGTCTATATAAAGTCTGAAGGCAAGGTAGAGAAGTATTTTTAGTCCATAACTCTATATCATCTCAAACAGGCACACCTTAACGTTTATATCAAGCCTACATGCCTACTTCAATAGCTGTTGGTTATTGTATTATGCAACAAGTACATCAGATTAAATGTGTCTGGACTCAATGTCTTGTGTGTAGATGTGTGGGTTATCTATATATCTATTTATCTATATGTTTAATACATTTCTGCTTAAACCAAAATGACCATCAGCCCAGGAAGCCAGGCTGACCACTGTGGTTCAACCTGTAATGCCTCCAAAAGTGGTTGCAGAGGCACCTCAACAGGCAGCACACACACTCAGCACATCTGGGTTACAACCTGCTAGTGTTGCCTCCACAAGTCCTGCCCTACCTGCTCCTCCTCCATCAGATAGTTCTACCCCACCTGCTGGTGCAGTGGTACTCTCCTTGAACAGTAGTAATCAACTGATCTCCCTTACAACACCTCCCTTTAGATGAAGTCGTTAATTACTTTAACTCTAACTTCCTTGCCATTCTCGACCACCATGCTCCAACCAGATTAATTAGAATTAAAACCAGCTCTGCACCATGGCTTTCAAAAGAAACCAAACACAAAATAAATCTTAGAAATAAACTTTGGGCAAAATGGAGAAAGTCTAAAAACTCTGTAGACCAACAAACCTTTAGACAGTTAAGAAATGATACCAAGAAAGCTATAATTTCCAATAAAAGAAACTACTACCTACAATCTCAACAAGCTAATAAAAACAACCCACAAATATTTTGCACTAGTATTAACCAACTACTCCATCCAGGTCAGTCCACTACTCCAAATCCTCAAAATACTGACCACAAAAATCCAATGAATACAGCCAATGCTTTCAATACCTTTTTTACTAATGCTATCCAAACACTAGCCAGTCAACTATCACCTAATAACTTTACTCTACCTTCCAATAAATCAACCTCACCCCCTCCTTTTCATATTCAACCTGTCCCAACAACTTATATTCTAACCCTACTACAGAAACTAAAACCATGCTCTCCCTCAGCAGACCAACTACCTGCTGAATTCCTACAACAATCAGCCAAAACTATTGCTTATCCCATTTCCATTCTGATCAATAGAACTATTACCGAAAGTCATATCCCTAGCTTATGGAAAATTTCCCATATTATCCCGCTCTATAAAGGTAGACACTCCACTGAACTCTCCAACTACCGTCCCATTGTCCTTCTCTCTCCTTTGGCAAAGATCATGGAGAAATGCATTCATAGACAATTACTTGACCATCTAACCCAAAATAATTTACTTTCCAACTGTCAACATGGATTCAGACCTTCACACAGCACTACCACTGCCCTACTTTCCTTCACGGATTGTATCAATAATAACCGCAACCTTAACAAGCTTTCTTCAGCACTATTTATTGACCTGTCTAAAGCGTTTGACATGGTAAATCACCAGATTCTCATCAAAGTACTTAAATTCCTGTTACTAGATGCATCTTGCATAAAGTGGTTCCAGTCCTACCTTGATAAAAGACAACAGGCCGTACTATGGCACAAGTCTCTATCCACCCTCCTGCCCGTTAACCTTGGTGTCCCTCAAGGGTCCATCCTAGAACCTCTACTTTTTTCCATATTTATTAATGACCTTCATCTTGCCATCCCCCAAGCCACATGCATACAATATGCTGATGATTCCACACTGATATGCTCAGCCACTTCCTCTTCTGAACTTCACTCTCTTACCCAGAAAGTATTTAACACAGTTGAACAATGGTTCAAACATAGGTGCCTTCTCCTAAACCCCAAAAAGACTAAACTCCTTCTCTTCTCTCCTACCCACAAGTCCTCTCCTCTTGATTCCTCAGTTATCTCTACCAATAAAACTATTATATCACCAGACCCAACCACCAAACTATTGGGTATCACTATTGACAACAATCTCAACTTTGATATCCATATTAACAATACTATAAAAACTGTCAACAAAAAACTTGGCTCTGCCTATAGGATTAAAACCTTCCTTTTACCTACAGCTAAAACCACTATAGCTCACACTCATCTAATCTCTACACTTCTTTATGCCTCACATATTTTTACTAAGCTATCTAAAAATAACCTTAGCAAATTGGAAATATCCTACAATAACATTGCCAGATTTGCTACAGGCAACCCATTTAGAACCCACCATTGCATTAATATAAAGCATCTGGGATGGCTGGAACTATAAAACCTGATTAAATTCCATCAACTATCTATAGCCCAGAACACTCTTCACAAATCTTCCAAAACTCATATTCTATCCACACTCATCACCCCCTATAAAAATCTGAAATCCTTAAGGTCTTCTCACAAACTGCTAGTACATACCTCTAAACCAAACAACAAGGCTGGCAACTCCCTCTTCTCTAATACTGTTGGAAAAGCCTGGAATCTCCTCCCCAGTGAACTTTCCTCACTTCCCGCACTATCACTCTTCAAAAACAAATTGAAAGTGTTCCTCAGAACACACTGGTTATGCCCCTGTACTAAGCCTGACTAAGTTATGTGTCTCTTCATACTTTGCGCTACCTACCCTTTATACTCATAAATTGTGATTCCTTCCTTATTGACCACAATACTATCTCCCTCTAGAACATCATATATTGTACCAGTATGCTATATTATGCCTGCATTCCGCACTGCTGAATTTACTGTGTTAACCTGTAATATGCATTGTAAATATGATTTTTGTTTAATGTTGCTTATTTGTTATGTTGTTTTCATTGTTCTGTGTTGGAGCTTATCTCACCGGGCCTCAACTGAAAATGGACATGTATCCAGTTAGACTAGCCCATTCAACAAATGTAAAATAAATAAATAAAATAATAAAATAAATAATAAAATAGTAATGGAGATGGGAATTTTATGACCAAACAGGAGTCGACAAGATAGGTGGAGGGCATAATGGAGGGGAGTCTTGGTGCCAAAATCATGAGGATTGAAAGGTCCTATGTCATATTACCAAAATTATGTCATGTCTAGCACTGATCCAGGCAAATAACTCTAGAGATAGTGATAACAGTTCTGAAAATGAGGACTAGATTGTCAAGTTTCTCAAGATGGACATGGATGCATCTCCAAGGTCCCCTACCTCTCTCCAAGTATGGTGTCCCCCACCCTTTTGTGTTCATCACTATCCCTGTCTGTCTTGTATGTACTGTGTGTCTGCACCTGCTACCTTACATGCCCCACCTACTTGAACCTCTCATTCCTAATCACCTTACCAAACATTCCTGTCTTTCTAAAAAAGGGCACCTGTCCCTCAAAACATAATTACACATCATACATAGCTCTCCACTTTGCCTATGTGCCAGCTTGACATACTTGATTTGGTCTAATTTACTAGTAACATTATTCTGTTGTCACCAACCCCTGGTGTGGTGACTTTCTAAAGTCATGGAATTGTGTTTACAATACTACACTTATGTTGTGAAAAGATGGATAGCTATGACACTCTCCCACCAGCCTACTGCAAATTCCTGTATTTTTTCCTCTGTCCCTTAACCTCTGCTTGCACTCCCAATTTTCATCACTAGCCTATCAACTCCTATTTCACATTTAACATGGTCAAAAAACAGAATCATACACACCCCACATGGCCAGAAATGGCCCTTCAACAGCCTTTACTTTTTGTCCTCAGCATCTGCACAGAGTTTACCATCATTCACCACTGCTGAGTGATGGTGAATGCCTTTTTACTTCTTATGGTAAAAGTTGAAGACTTTAATTTCAGACATACTAGGAACTTTGACTTCACACTAACATGCTTAAATCAACTGTGCTATAGGAACACACAGTAAAGGCAACGTAAAGGCATTTGTAGAGTAAATGCATTACCTTAAAAACAGTTACTCTAACAGTACTTAGGCTGCTGTTTGCAGAGAGATGATTTTGCATAATGTCATGGTTTTGATTATAGGGGTGTGTCAAATTATTATTTCATGACATTTTTTTATTCCTATCATGTGTATTCCTATCACAGTGTCCATCTCTTTCCACCCTTTTTTGTCATCATATAAACCACCTTGATTCAAAACTGTTTCCATAAGCCACGTTTCCACCAGCAACTGCAAACATTATTTATCTCCAGTTACATTTCATTAACATACCGTTTAAATAGTGCAGCAATAAAGCATTTGCCAAAATGTTCCCTCGGCAAAAGCAAGACTCAATAAACCACCCTTATCCTGTTTGTCTTAATCTTGTTTCTACTCTCCTACAGCTTCTTGCTCCATATAGCAAGCAGTTTTATTGTACAGAGCATGACAGAGTAATGAGGAAAGACCTAAGAGTAACACACCATAAAGATGGCTGTAAATGTGCCATAGACAAAATCATTGTTATTTTTCTCTCCATCTTCCTCGCTCTCTTTCTCTTTCTCTCACTGTTCACCTTTTCTGCTTCAGAAAGTGGATACAGTTCCTTCATTTTTTTGATTTAAAGTGGATGAAGCAGGAGTCCTGTTGTGACATAGTAGGATAATGTTCAGATCTGTAAACTGATTTTTGCATACTTTCAAAGGTTCTAATTCAGAGATATGCCAAACTGTTACTGACTGTTCTTATTAGACTATGTTAAGTGTAGCTTTTGCCTGCATATTGTTTTGACCCACCATTATCATGCTCCTGTCATAATCTACTTTGTCCCATCCTCTCTGTCCCCTTGTCTATGTCTGTCACACCTTCTGTATCATCACTTTGCCTGTTCAGGAGTTGCACAATACGTGGCACTTAACAACAGCTGCACCTTATGGGAAATAGAAGTACACAGCTCTTGGTAAAATCCTGTGAGTTTTTTCCTTCTGTTATATTACTCTGGTGCCTTTCACACTACTGTGCTTAGCTATGTACAAACAGGCTAGGCTTCTCCTAAGCAGGCTGAAGAATTGTATATACACCATGCAAGATTTTACAGTTTGAAATATTTTTAGGAAGCATTCAGCACCGGATCATTTATTATGTTCTGGCTGTAATGTACACCTTATATAGTGTTAAAATTGCCATTACTGTGATTGTGGCTAATGCCTAAACACTCCCTTGCCTTATTGTTTTGTGACTGCCCCTTCAAATCAGTAAAATTAAGTTTGTGACGTTATATTTCCTCTGTGATCTGTTGACATATATCAATTGTTTGTAAAATGCTTCTGGCATAGTGACAAGGATTTGAATCCAGAAATATGTGAAAGTTATATATCGTGTATTTGTATTACTATTATGGGTGTAAGTGTTGTCTTCATAGCTTAGTAACAAACCATTACCTTGCTTATGTCTCCGTCCTTTGCCTACTTTTCATCCCCTGATCATTCCCTACTTGAAACAGTCAAGGATACATAGAATGACAGATTACTTATTAGGAAAAACATAGCAGTAATACAACGAAAAGATGTTAAGCAATGGCCAAGAAACAGATACTATTCTTTATGTCTCTATCCCTGTCTCGATGTCTCTGTTTCCACTTTTGTATCACCACTTTTTACTGTTTCATATTTATTAGACTACTGGATATAATGTACACTTGGGGTTTTATAATTGTCATGAATGCAATGAAGAGTGCATTGTCCTTTGCTCAATCTGTTGTCATATTTGAACTTTGTAAAGTATGATTTTCATTGTGTTGTGGTTTGATAATACTTAGTTCTATGGATTTGTTTTGGAATATTGTCAAGGTTTCAATCCAGATGTGTGTAACTGTTTGAGAATGTGTTTTATGACTCCTGTGGGTATAAGTGTTGGCTACACATTTTCTTAATACATCATTAGCCTGCTGTTATATTAATGTGCACTTTCCCTACTAGGAACACTGTATTGTACAGATCTTTATTGAATAATTATAATGATAAACAGAAGGTTAAAAAACACACAAATATGTGCAGAAATAAACCATAAACTAATCTCTTAGCATGTCTGCATGTGTATTGTGTATTCCTATAACAAAATGTCCACCTCTTGCCACTGCTTCCATGTCATCAAACAAATTGCCTTGATTCAAAAGTATTCCATAAGCTATGTTTTCACCAGCCGTACCATGCTTTGTCCATCATGTATTTCATAATAAACCAGTATCATGCATATCAGGAGTGAAGGACTGCAACAGTCATGGCAAATACGTAAATCATGACATGGAGAACATAAACGTAACACATATATGTTCTATATTCCATCAGACTCAGACATGGTCATATGTGTATACTGCTTATTTGTGAGAAGGACAACGTGGAGCACTACAGACTACTGCTAATTCCCATTATAAGTTCAACAACGCAAGATATGCATTACATGCGCTAATAATTTGCCATTAGCAGCACAAATGAGCTTTCCAGTGCTGCGCTTCAGGTAAGAGAGAGTTAAAAAAAATTATGTGAATAATTTGTACTATTCTTCTTCATGCGTTACTGCAATTTTGAAAGCAAGGTATGTGGATTTCACAGTGTTGCTGACTCCATTAATTCAGTCTATTAATCTATGTCTACAGTCTAACGGTTACACTTGCAACTCTGTTACAATGGTGTGTAATCTTTTCACAAATATTTAATCACTGTTTTCAGAAGTGTACTGTTATAGTTAGGAAGTGTCTATTTCTACTGTAAATGCACAATGTGCAAGCATGAGCCAAGACAACTGACAGTGGCACAATAAATGGTTAACATTTGCATGCAATCATCCAGGAAGAACTGTCATCAGTGCTTGCTTGGCAATCCACTGTTTTGCAGCTGTGATTGTCATTGACACCCCTTACTATGAAACAGATGCATGTCCCTCACAGTAACACAATGTATATGAATAACAGTATATAGACATTAGCAGAGAAATATGTAATTATATGGGACAAGCACAATGCTGTTATGTTTATCTGTCCAAGCCCATGTATGTGTTCCAATACCTCTAATGCACAGCAGCTAATATTTCAAATGGTGAAGTTTTACTACTAATAAATAAGCATTTTCACATCGGTAAAGTCAAACCTTTCCTGTGGTATTTGTTATTACTACTGTGTTTTCTAGATTGTACAACTACCTAAGGTAAGGAGTTCAAATCTGACAGTTGTGAAATTGTGTGTGTGTGTGTGTGTGTGTGTGTGTGTGTGTGTGTGTGTGTGTGTGTGTGTGTGTGTGTGTTGTGTGTGTGTGTGTGGTTTGAGTGACAGATAAGTTAAGTCTCAACAACGACAGATATGCTGTGTTAACTTCAAGTCAGAAGAATTTAACTTTATTCCACTTTTATCGCAAACATCTTCTCTGCCACACACTGATGTGGTCATCCTGTCAATAGTGCACTCTGTCCCTGTCAGCATCAGACAGCATCAGACTCATCTTGTGGTACTTGTGATTTATACTGTTTTCTTCAGATTACATAACTTGATAGGTAGGAGGTTCAAATCTCATAGTAGTGAACTTGTGTGCATGGCTTCAATATCAGGTATGTATAGCTTCCTGAACAGATGTGCTGCATCATTTTACACTCAAGGGAAATTTTAACCTGGGTGAGGATTCATCATCCCACAAACATGTTCAATGCAAATCATTGATGTGGTCATCCTTTCATAAGTGCAGTCTCTTACTTTAAAAGTCAAACGCCTCCTGTGACACTTGTGGCTAATTCTGTAATTTATAAATTGTGTAGCTAGATAGATAGGAGGTTCTAATCTCACAGTGGTGAACTTGTGTGTTTGGCTTCAATATTTGATATGTATATCTTTGTGAACAGATGTGAAAAAAATTAACCTGAGAGAGGACTCCCCATCCCTTTTTATGACACACATGTTCTCTGCAACACACTGATGAGGTCATCCTTTCGTAAGTGCAATCCCTTACTTTAAACATGCCACTTCTCCTGTGGTGCTTGTAGCTAATACAGTGTTCCATACATTGTGTAGCTAGATAAATAGGAGGTTGTAATCTGCAGTCGTGAACTTATGTGTGTGTGTGTGTGTGTGTGTGTGTGTGTGTGTGTGTGTGTGTGTGTGTGTGTGTGTGTGTGTGTGTGTGTGTGTGTGTGTGTGCAGTTTAATAACATGTATATATATATATATATATATATATATATATATATATATATATATATATATATATATATATATTCCTGAACAGAAGTGCTATGTCAACTTCCAGTCAAAGGAGAAATGTACCCTCAGAGGGGGTTTCCCCCTCCCCTTTTACCAAAAACACATTATCAAAAATGCACACTGATGAGGTCATCCTTTTATAGCAGTCTCTCACTACAAAAGCCAGACTTTATCTGTGGTGCTTTTGGCTAATACTATGTTTTATAGATTGTGCAACTAGATAGTTAGGGGTTCAAATCTTATGTTGTTTAAATAGTGTGACTGTGTTTATTATTATGTACAAATGACTCTGTGATACTACCCCTTATGTAAAGTTCCACTTAGGAGAGTTATTTTCATTGGCAGAGGACTTCCCTATAAATTTCTATCACCCCCAGATAATACCCGGTTTTGGAAACACAATGGTTACACCATACTATAAAAATTATACTACATCACAGGTGTAATATGACTTATCCTGTGATGCTGGCTGTTGGTACTGTGCTTTCTAGACTACCTATACCAAATAGTTAGGCAGTCTGAATCCAGCAATGATTGACTATTGAGTGTATGTTTATCTGCCTTGTTGTGCAGAAAAGGCTTCTAATGCATATAGTATATGTAGCTGTGTATTGTTACTGTATTCTTCAACTTCCTTTTTAGAAGAATATCACCATATTAAACAATGGTGATGTCATCCATAACAAATGTACACTATCACAATTATAAACCAGTATCTCGTGTGGTGCATGCAATTTAGATAGTGTTCTATACTTTGTGATCTTAGATAGTCAGTTCCAATCCAGCCGTTACTCATTAGACTCACTTGTGTATGTATGATGGTGAATGTGCATATAGATAACAATGTTTTCACCTAGATAACTGCTGTGTACAAGTATAGATGGGGATTGATATTACAAGAACTTCTGCTCATTTCTCACACATAATCGATTTGTGGGAGAATGATGATACCATTGTATGACATTTGGCTTTCCCAAGAGAACAACTATGGCTTGTCCTGTGGTATATCCACTGCACCTACTGCATGTCTTTGGAATGTGGGAGAAAACCAGAGTACCCAGAGAAAACCCACGCAAACATGGGGAGGACATGCAGACTCCACACAGAAGGCTCCCCAGGCAAGAACTGAACAGGAGAACCTCTTGCTGTTAAATGACAATGCTACCTGCTGTGCTACTGTGACATGGAGACTTGCATAACATTAGTTATTGTACAGCATGGTGAAAGATCATCATGAAGTGTGAATGGGCCTGTGTTAGGACTAGTTCTTGTGTGTTTGCGTTGTTTTTTTTTTTTTTTTTTTGTGGTTATCGCAGTGTTTGCTGTAATTTCTTTTGAGAATGCCCAGTATCATCAAGTTGTAAATATACTCCATTTATGAACAGAGACCTTGAACTACTGAAATGTAATCAAATCTGTATTGTCATTTGCCATTTGTGTATTTTTAGTGTTATTATATTACTCTTTAGGATGTACAAGAATATAAAATACATGTTTCAAGGTAATATAGCTCCTTTTTATGGTTACTAAATGACAGCAAATGACAAAACATATCCCTTTCTGATGTGCCTGACACAACAGCCGTGGGACTCATTTCTTTTTGCTTATGCATGATGAAGTGGAGAATACAGCAGTGCTTTCAGGTATCATACACATTCTCTATATAAACATATCATATTCAATAACTCCAGTGTATGTGAATAGTCCCCTGTATATCCACTGCCCTTACTAATGTTTTCTCAACTCAGCATGTTATCAACATAAATATCACATTTATCCCACTTACTTACAATATTGCATTGTGCCCCTCTCACATCCATTGTTAGCATGTTTTGTATGCATCGATCAAGAACTGTGATCAGGAATAATTATTGTCTCCAAAGCCACACACATTTTTATCTCTCCTGTCAGTCTGTTTGCATGTCTGTCTATTCCCTCAAACTGGTTCCACTACTCTGACTGTTATGCATGGCCCAGAAAGCTGAAGTTCTCTCTAAAATCAGAGTTGCAGCACCGTGCCTGTCAATGATTCATAATGTGTCAGACCCTTTTAATGTAAGGGGAGAACTTTTTATAATAATTCTCACTAATACCTCTCTACCACCATATGCTTGGCTTTGGCTTCTGGTTTAAAGTAATCTTTGTTATATTTTCTTTTATTGTTACTGTATGTGTGCATGCATGCTTGTATGCATGTATTTTATTTTATTTTTTTTTTAGCAGTCGACACCATGATTTTTGGTCAATATTCTGATTTTTGTCAGAATTGTCTTGTAGGGCTAGTGTGGGAAAATTTGGTTTGAGGATTGTGATTCTCCAAACACCTTGAGGGAGCTTGTTGCTTTTTTTTTTTTTTTTTTTTTGGAGGGGGAATGACTTACAAACACTGATTTTAATTTTTTCCCTTTTGCTCTTCTAGCATTCTTACTTTGTTTTGGCACTTTTTTTCTGCTTGTTTTTCTTTTTTGTATTTTGAATTTCTGCTTAACTTTGGGTGATGAATGACTGATGGGGATTTTTTTTCCTTTAAGTAGTGCCTTTTTTTTGCAATCTAATAGATCTAATTGGTACACTGATCAGTTAATTATGAAGCTGCATTGACGTATTTCTATGATGGCATATGAGCCCCTATTCAGATGTTTCATTCGTTTTGCTATGGATACTGAACCACAGAGTTGTCTGCACTAGTATGAACCATTGGACATTATAAAATGCACAAACTGGATGCAAAGGTATAGATGTAAGTGTCAGATATTCCTCAAATAACACATAATTTTCCTGCACTAGAAGGAAATACACTACAGACTGGTACAGCTAATATGTAGTCCAGAATGTTATGGTAGGGAAGGCACAATAAAGCAACTTTTTGATACAGTTCTCCCATGACTATTTCTAGTCAGAAACAATGTATCTTGTGTTTTTAACATGATTCGGTTCATCACTGAATACTTTGGAGAGCAATTGCAGCAAATGAGTCTAATAACAGCTCTACAAGCTTCTGCACTGAAGTAAGGGTTGTAAAGGCTGTGACTCAGAAAAAATATGTAGGCATAGAGAGTGTAAGACAAATTAATACTTTTAGAAAGAATACCAAATATACAAATAATCTCTATAAAGACATGAAATGTCTTCTCCAGAAACAAGCAATCATTTAGTTCAAGATTTCATTCAGATGCTCATCTTTCTGTTGGCTTCATCAGTTATTACCTAATAATGCAGGACGGCAAAAGCTTGTAAATTGTTAATTTAATAAGTTGACTAAACTGTGATTACTTCAACTTACCATTTGCTTTATCTTATTTGATATTGTACTTAGTCATTATCATGCAGCACTATAACAAATGCAAAGTGCTCATGGGTAATTTACACAAAAAACATATGCTTTGCTCCTTATATTTTAACACTGAGATGCAGCACTTAAAAGGCATCTTGTTAAACTGTTACGTCTTTCACACTTTCATTTAGGACAAACTCCTTACCATTCCACTATAAACTTAAATATGATACAAGTATAAACCATTCCATCCTGATATGTATCCTTGCTAAGAATATTTCCTATACCATGTTGTCTGCAACTATTGCCACAACAAAAATATCTTAATCTAAATTACACATGGGCTAAAACTGTTTCACCACGATTATTTTCACTGTTATTTATATAAAAAGACATATATAAAAATATCATTAGGCCATCCTGTCATTGTAATATTTAAGTTTCTTTTCAAATAAATCATACAACAAAACTGGAAGGTTGCTGTGAATCATATGTTTCTCAAAGTGGACTGGTATAAAGGACAATAACAGCCATGAGCATGGCTACAGCCTGTAGAGGTAAGTGCATATCTTGAAACACATTGTAAATTAATTTAGCCATTATGGATAAAATAATCATGCAATACTTTAATAAGGAGGTATCTGTGCATTGTGCTATAAGCCATAGAACTATGGACATAAGTGTTTACTTTGAGATATTTCTGTGTTCATGCAATTAGCTTATTTTTGTGAGGGGCCAAGTAAGATTTCACAAGTGTCTTTACTGCAATTTGAGAAAATGTCAATACATTTTAAATGGGCAAAAAGCTTTGATCTCCTAAGTACAAATACAAAATTTCTGTCTGCTCTACTTCCATGAGTTCATTATTAGATCAAGGCACATTACTTCAGTCCATTCACTCTACAGCTGCATTATTAATTAGAAACACAGGCACGCAACCCAAGATCATGTCAGACAGATGATGTTCACTGTAATTACAGCACAAGAATCAGCTGTGAGACAGTATATTAACTTGTGAAAAGTGCAATTGGTGCTTGTTCTTTGATAAAATGTTTTCGTTATGGCAAAGAAATTTGCCTTAGCTGAATTAACAAAGCAACGAACATTTATATCATACGTTTTCAGAATTTATTTTAATTATTTGCAAGAAATGTCAAAAAAGCAGCTGTTGAAAATAATTTCTCTAGTTTTAGCTCATGAAAGAGGATAGCTTATTTTGTGGTACTATGACAACAAAGTAACAGAAATGCCTTACTGCTACACAGACAAGTAGTTGAGGAATGACTTAAGAAGCATAGTTTATGGAAATATTGTAGCATATGCTTTTATTTTTATACCAATTTATTGTCATGACTTTGAATATTAATTCAGTGCTGCATACTTAGTTAACAACCAAAATACATGATCATAAATGTTATACTGCGAATTGTTGACTTCCATAATGCCAACAGTATAAAATACTGAAAAATATTGCCTGAAACACAGAATGGCAAACAATTTAACTTTAAGCATTTTTTGCAGGTCTGCACTCCCTATGCCTCAAACACCTGAACTAACAACTCCACAGTCGCATAATTTTGAAGAAGAGACAAATCTTCTAAAAGAACTGAATCTTTGCAGGTGCAGACTGAGAAATCATGCAATTATTGTAGTAAGAAAGTACTTCTATATCCCACAGCTTATAAACAGAGGGATTGTGTCTAGATCTAGGGATACCATTGTCTCATTTTACTCAGCTCTCATTTGGCCAGTCATTGAATATACTGCCCTTTTGGCATGTATCTGTCCAGATGCATGCAACAACTAAAAAGCCCATAGAGATACCCTACTAAAATGATACAAGACCTAAACAACAATTCCTACGTGGACTGACTCAAAGCCTTGTCACTATACTCGGTATCCTACAGATTAAGAGGTGACCTGTATCTGGCATACTCCAACCCATTATTGCTGGATTTACTGCATATCAGCACGTCAAGTCACATCAGAAAATACCCAGTCTAGAGAGCTGAATCTCTTCTGAAACATCAATAGAATGGTTTAGACAGACAGGAATATTTCTTAGAGGATACCCATACTACAGAATAGACTCTCCTTTCACATAAAACAGAATTCATCCCTGTTCATTTTCAAGCACAACTTAGACCCATGGATGGTAAACAGAAATTTTACCCCACTACTAATCAACAGATTGAGCTCCAAAATGCTTTATCCCATGCATGGGTCCCCTCAAATTATCTATGGTATGATCCCAGTTATTCTCAGTAGAGGTAATATATAATTATTGACCATGGCATAGGTAAGACCAACCTATACCCAAATGGGATAGGTTATTTCAAGTACAAAACAGGGAAACTGGCTAGGCTTAAAATGGCCCACAAGAGCAATTAGCGTAATACTTACCTATGAACCTATAAACCTATGAGGAAAATCAGAGATGTACTAGAAAACTGAAGACAAACAGAAGCAGACTACTCTAACTTAAAAAAGTTATCAAAACTACAGTTTATGCATCAACTCGTATGGTAAGAAACAAAAAAAACGTGACAGTGTAATGACTGACATTGACTATAATCTTCAGTGATTTACCAAAGAGGGAAAAATTAATGAATGTCAAGCAGTTGGTGTGGATGAAGAACCCTCTTGCTTCGTTTAGCCAAGGTACAGGGTTTGAGCCTGTGTGACTCTGTCACTTAGTAAAACAGCCCTCTCACACACACACACACACACACACACACACACACACACACACACACACACACACACACACATATACAAGCAAAATAATCTCATCAAGTGCTGCGTGTAGAGGTTAGCAAAGGAAGCATCTACCTGCTCATAGGTCCTAATGCTAAACAAAATAATTTGCATTTATCTGCTGTATCATTCCAGCTGGGGAAAAAAAAAATATATATATATATATATATATATATATATATATATATATATATATATATATATATATATATATATATATATATATATATATATATATATATATATATATATATATATATAAATATATATATATATATATATATATATATATATATATATATATATATATATATATATGTATGGGTACATTTCAGTCGACCGACAACTCGGAAGACCGACATTCACTCCACCGACACATGAAAACATCGACAGCGCAAACAACGGACATTTAACAGGTAAGACTTTTAAATTTGATAATCATGCCTACCACACATGCATAACACTGCCACACTTACTAAACCATGGTAGGCATGATTATCGAATTTAAAAGTCTTACCTGTTAAATGTCGGTTGTTTGCGCTGTCGATGTTTTCATGTGTCGGTGGAGTGAATGTCAGTCTTCCGAGTTGTCGGTCGATTGACATGTTCCCATATATATACCTTTAATTCCGTAGAAACATGGTTTTCTAAACGGTTTCTCCTTCTAAATGCCAAAAAAACAAAACTCCTCCTCTTCTCCCCCACCACTCGGTCCCCCCCTCTAAACTTTACCATTTCCTCAAATAATGGTACTCTCATCTCACCTGATCTCACTACAAAACTTTTAGGAATAACCATTGACAATAATCTCTCCTTCGATCAGCATATTAACAACAACATCAAGTTAGTTAACAGAAAAATAGGATCCCTTTATCGCATCAAACCTTTTCTAACCCCAGCAACTAGAATCAAAATTGCACAATCTCATCTTTTATCAACTCTCCTATATGCTTCCCCTATTTATACTAACCTTAAGAAAAGTAACCTCAACAAACTTGCAACCTGCTATAACAACATAGCTCGCCACTAGTAACCCATTTAGGACCCACCATTGTATAAACCTAAAACAACTAGGCTGGCTCGAATTTCAAAACTACCTTATAATTCCTCAACTCACTATTGCCCACAACATTTTACACCTACCTGACAACACCCCAATACTCTCTCAACTTCTAATTCCTTACAATAATCTCAACTCACTTCGCTCCTCTTGTAAAATCATGACAAAATCTATAAAGGCAAACAACACAGCAGGTGATTCTTTATTCACTAACACAATAGGTAGAAGCTGGAATCTCCTACCTAGTGACATAACTCTGACAACATCCCTGCCACTTTTCAAACAAAAAATTAAACACTACTTCCAAAATCATTGGCTGTGTTCCTGCAATACACCTGACTAACCATTTTCTCTTACCCTGTTTCCCCTCCACTCTTTTCTTCTCTACCCACCTCAGTTTTGTTTCTTTCACTGTTTGGAGATTAAAGGATGTACTTTTGGTATAATTATGTATATTTAATGAACTGCTTATTGTAAACTTGTTTCTTTTTAAATTATCTTTCTTTTTGTTTTCGTAAAATTCTGATCTTAGCTATTATCTTAGAGTATTAAATTTCTTTTTTGTAATGTACTTAGTATATAGTGGAGCTTTTCTCCTCGGGCCTCTGCTGAAAATGGACATGTATCCAGCCAGACTAGCCCGGTCAACAAATGTAAAATAAAATAAAATAAAATAAATATATATATATATATATATATATATATATATATATATATATATATATATATATATATATATGTATATAGTATATAATATATATGTATATATATATATATATATATATATATATATATATATATATATATATATACATTAGGTGTTTAATACATAAGCCTGCCCATTCTGCTATGAGATTAAATCTCATCCCACTTCCTGAAAAGTCTCTCATTCATTGTGAATCCCAGCTCCAGCCTCATTGGCTTATCAGTTGAAAGCATCTGCCAGTGAAAAAGGTTGAAACTGTTGTATGCTAAGCAGGAAATCTTAAAGCAGCAGTATTGATCAGGATGTCAAGCTGAGGAGAGCAATAGTGACTTAAATGTTGCAAGAAAATATTTTTAAATTATGGCCAATGATGCAAAGGAACAGAAAAGAAGGATCAGTCCAATATTTCATTTCTTTTCATATTTCACATTTGTCTGATGGCTTCAACTTAAAAGAGTGCAGAATTAATGACTTTGTTAAAAAGAGAAATCGAAGTAGAATGTTACGCTCAGTGTCAAAATGTGTTTGCCAGACATGCTAACTAATTATACCACCCCTCTACCAAAAAAGCAGTAGAAAATGTTAGCATTGTGACAAGTTCATAATGCATGATTTTTTAACATTCAAATACTAGAAATAGAAAAGTAACAGGTTAAAACCCAAACTAATGTCTTAGAAGAGAAGTTTTCTTTAGTTTCATTTGACTTTCAGATAGAAAATCTGAGTAAAGTGAAGCAGTAGCCCCTTCCATAACCCATCTTCAAAACAAATCAAATGTTAGTCAATAAAAGGCAGAAAAGAAAGGCACAAACCAGAGACTTAGTGTTCATAACACATTTAGAATAGCTAGTCTCTTTCACACATTTACACATTGAACCTACATTTTGTCAGCAATTCAAAAATGCTTTGAGAATCTGTAGAGCAGCCATGGTGCAGCTTTTACTCTCCCCGATAGCCTTCTTCCTTTCAGTCATACTCTTTTAGTCTCCTCTGAATTTGCAGTCTGCTGTGACATTTACCTCTGTTACAACCAGTCCACACAGAACTCAGGCAACCAAAACAGCAAGCCAAAATCTTTAGAAACAGATTTACCTATGTTTATTTTTGACATATCTTTTATTTTCTCTTTGTCTGCCAACTATCAAATTGACCAGCCAAGGATACTATTCACCCATCTGAGATTATGACTATGTCAGCTGATTTTACTTTGGAGCCCCATTGCTTACCCTATATATGTCCACTGTTGCTCTAGATGAGCATGCAGTGGGTACAGTGCAAGTTTATCACTTATGTCTTCAAGCTATGAATACACACAAAACAACCTTGCCATTCTAGAAGGAGATGCTTCCAATTATGTACTTCATGTCTCTACCATGGGACATTAATTATCCACAGGCCTGTGATCCATGCATCTATCCCCTCACTTATATGAAAAAGTGAGCAGACACTACCTCGTGATTAATGTCCATCCACAGCCAGCTTCTTCAGCAATGGGGTCGCTGTTCATACCCAGATTATCTGATTCATGTTCACAGAGCCAGACACCTCTAATTAAATGTGCCACATATAGGTTCATAGGTTCATACTAGGTTATCTGCCCTAGGGCATTTATAAGCCTAGCCAGAGTGTGTTTGGCTTTCGCCACCCATTTTAAATTAATTTTGCTATGCCCTTTTTCGAGGTTAGTATACTGTGCCTCTGTCTAACAGTCACACAGAAGTGATACCCGGGATAAACCTATGATCCTCCATCCATTCATCAAGATTCCTCTTGAAGAGAGTCAATGAGGGACTCTGCCTAACCTGGACTGGGATTTTATTCCAGAGTGAAGGGAGCCTCTGGATTATGAATCTGTCCCTCCAGCATGTCCTATTTATTTCAGTGCTGAGGTTCAAGTCTCTCGAGCACGTAGCTTGATGGGATTTGGATTTTCTGAGGTGCAGAATTTCCATTAATTCCGGTTTGGACATGGCTTTATATCTCAGGCACAGATTGCCTCTGAGCAGGCGGTATGCCACTGAGTAGAGCTGGAGTTTCTTTAACTGGGCAGCATATGGCATCTGTTTGAGCCTTTTGATCCTCTTGGTGAGGTACTTTTGGGGTCTCTCCAGTTGCTGCAGGTGTCTGGTAAGGTACATCCCAAAAGGGGCATTATACTCAATTGTGGGCCTGATGAGGGATGAGTAAAGAGGCACGATGACCTCCCGTGATCTAGATGTGAATCCCTTCATGATTAGGTGGGCTATATAAAATGTGTTTCTAACCACTTTGGTCACATGGTTGTCAAATGAGAGATTGCTATCAACTTGGGTCCCCAGGTCCCTAATTACTTCTTCTGTACTTAATGGATTACCACCTATGTGGTAATTTGTGGGCACTTTGTTTTTGCCAAAGGGGATGACTATACACTTTTTGGCATTTAGCTTGAGGCCATGGGTCTGGCACCAGTTGTCTGTTTCTATGAGGCCCTTTTGGAGGATGCTTGTGTCAGCTGGAGAGTCGATTATGGCACCCAGTTTGCAGTCATCTGCGAACTTGGTCAGCCACAGTCCTTCTGTGTTGGCCTGTACCTCCAAGAAATATATACCAAACAAGAGAGGTCCCAGGACTGAGCCTTGTGGGATGCAACTTGTAACTGGTTTGGAGTCTGAGATGGCTCCTGCAAATATAACCATGTGGGTTCTGTCCCTGAGCCAGTTTGCAACCCATCTAGTGACATAGGGGTTTATATTTAAGCTGGTGAGCTTATCTATAATGCCTGAGTGGGGTATTGTATCGAAGGCTTTTACGAGGTCCAGGTAGGCTGTGTGGACCACCTTCCCCTATTCAATGGCCTTGGTGACTGTTTCAAAGAAATCGACCAGGTTTAAGAGGCAGGATCTGCCCTTAACAAAGCCGAACTGGGTAGGATCCAGTGTCTGTAGGTCCCCAATATCTTTATTTTTGAGGTCCATGATGATCCTTTCCATAGCTTTGCAGACCAAGCTAGTCAGGCTTATGGGGCGATAGTTTCCAGGATCCATTGAGGCACCACCTTTGTGGAGAGGGACCACTGTAGCTGTACGCCACTCTTTGGGTACATATCCTGTGGTAAGGCTGAAATTGAACAGTAGTTTTATGTTTGGGTTTAGCTCTTCTTGGAGTTCATGTAGGACGCAGCCCGGGACACTGTCTGGTCCCATTGATGCTGTGTTTTTTGCTTTGGAGAGGGCGGCTCTTACCTGAGCATCTGAGATGTCAGGGGGGGCAGCACTCTGCTGGGATAGATATTTGCCCTTTTGGTGGGGGGGGGAAGTTTGTGCTGAACCTGTCAGCTAGGATGTTGGCAATGTCTGTGGGTTCAGTGTATTTTTTGTCATTTTGGACTAATTCTGAGCATATCTGGGAATTCCCACCCAGGTTCCTAACATAACTAAAGAAAGCCTTGTGATTATCCTTAGTGTCCTGTGCAATTTTTCTCTCAAAGCTGGCCTTAGATGATTTTATGAGTGCCCGTAAGTTTTTGCTAACACTGATCAGAGATGCTTTCCTTTTTTGGGGTTTTGCTCTATCATGTAGTAGCTTCCTCCTTCTATTGTATAGTTTGTTTATGGCTGGGGTCCACCAGACAGGACGTCTGCCTTTGGAGGATTGGGTCTTGGATTTATTTGGGATTGCATGATCCATGCATTCCTGAAGGTGTTCATAGAATGTGTCTATAAAGGATTCTGTGGTCTGGGCCGTATTTTCCACAGGCCCGGGGGCTTTGAAGGATTCCACCTCGGTTTTGAGGAGTGTGAAATTTGCTTTAGAGATGTTTTTCACTGTGGTTTTCTGGGCATGGGGTGGGGTTGGGATGTGAATATCCAGTGAGATTAGTTTATGGTCCGACCTTACCAGTGAATGATACACTTCTGGTCTGGAGCATAGAGTCCCCATGTTGGCGATGATCAGGTCTAGTATGTTTTCCCCTCTTGTGGCAGTGGTAACAAGTTGTTCCATAGCATTTGAGTTTATAAATTCTAGGAACCTTTGAGCTAGGGTGTTGGAGCTAGAGTAATGTTCCCAGTCTATGTTTGGGTAGTTGAAGTCACCCAATATATGGTGTTTGGAGAGACATTCATATTTTCCAGTGTTCTCAGGAAGGCCGAGTTGGGTTCCTGGGTTTGGGAGGGTGGTCTGTAGCAGGCTATAAACTGGAAGGCAGTTTTGCCCACTGTTAGTTGCACATGGATAGTCTCTGATGCTTCGTGCTGTGCCACCAACCTGGAGGTATGGGTATCTTTGACGAATATTGATATACCCCCTCCTTTTCTGGTTTGGTCCAAGTTTTGGTGCCGACAAGCATGATATGAGGTATAACCTGGTAGTGCTGGGGTGCTCTCAGGAGCCTTGAACCAGGTTTCTGTTACTGCACAGATATCAATGTTCTCCATGCTAAGGAGAATTTTGAGTGCATGAATCTTGAGGTTTAGACTTTTGGTGTTGGGTAGCATTACTCTTACTTTCTTATCCCTTGTGATACCTATAGAGGTGGGTTTGCCTTTTGAGCCTTGCCTAAAAAAGGCACTATGGGGGTAGCAAGAGCCTTTGCCAATATCCGAAAGCCCAGGGGTGATAGGTCCAAGTCGTCCCTAGCGAAGCTTCGTGGCTTGTCGAGCATGTCATCTCAGGCTGACAGGCATTGGATCCCCATTGAATGACACCAATACTTAAGCCAATTGTTGAAATTAATCATCTTGTCTTCATATTGTGGCATCATTCTTGGTGAGGCTAAGATGTTACTCAAGGTCAGGGTCATACCGGCCTGGGATACATGCTCAGAGAGCTCCTCTATGTCTCTTTTCATGTAGTCCAGGGAGGTACGTCTCAGGTCATTCACACCAGCATGGACAATGACTGAGTCATATTTGTACTTGCCTTGGAGTGACCTGAGTGTTTGTGTTATGTGGCGGATCCTAGCGCCCGACAGGCAGCTCACCGTGACCTTCTCCTTGTTCAGCCTGGTGAGCAGGACATCAGTGTGCCTGATGATAGAGTCACCTATTACAAGTGTATCAGGTGTGTTGTTTAGCCTTAAGGGCTGTGACTGTTCGGCACACTGGCTTTTTGAGCTATGTGTTGCACGTGTTTTGTTTTGGGGTAGCGCTTGCTTGGGTGTCTGCTTTGGAGGTCTCTGCTGCTTAGGCAGATTTTTATTTAGAGCCTCCAAGTATGTTTTTGTGTGTTTATGTGTTTGGTTTGCTGTCATGGTAGGTCTATGTGAGACTGGAATTGTAGTGAGTGTGGTTTCCTTCTCCTCCTGACTAGTTACACCAGTACTGAGTTGAGAGACCTTATCCTCCAGTTTGGCTATATGGTTGCATCTCTCACATGTGTTGGAATTTGTTGGGAGGAGGAGAGGGTTGTCTGTGTACATGAGGCAGTTGTAACATTGCCTCAAGATTCCCAGATTCACCAGCTGGACCGAAGAGGAGATTGACAACTGACCTTTGGACATGCTAGAATAGTATTGGGAATTCCTTTATAATTGAAAAAAAGGGCCAATGGGGAACAAGGTACTCAAGGGGAGTTTGTGAGGGTGTAGTGCTTTTAATTTTTTTAGTGCTGACTTATATAATTGCTTTAGTGAGCAAGTGCCAGGTAACTTAAATGCAATGTGTTACAGGTAACCTAAATGTAAAAATGACAAACAGTAACTTTCTTTCAAGTGAAACAAGGAAATAAGTACAGTAAGCAATGCAGATATCACTAGGGATCCACAGAAGCGCTGAAAATCCACGTTTTAGGTGGAATTAGCGTTTCAGGGAAATAACAAGCAAACAAGCATACAAACAAAGCTAGATTCAGCAGGCCTGGATTTAGTCTATGCTACAGCAAACAAGGTGTACCAGTTTCAGTAAGAAACAGTTCAAATATGCAGGCACTATAGGCCTTTAACCAGAAATTCCCAGCTCAGAAGGGCAGAGTCCAGCCTCTTCTCCCACAAGAGTGCAGCCCACGAACTTTCTTAATGTAAAATAACTGGCCTGAAGCCCAAGTGCTTAAACCAGAACTAATACACTTTTAGAATAACAGACACTGAGCCCTCAATCAGCAGTTCCCAACTTAGAAGGATGTAAGCTACCTGTCCTGCCACCACAGTGCAGGCCACAAACCTTCCTAATGTAAAACAACTGGTCTGAAGCCCAAGTGCTTAATCCAAAAGACTTAGAATGATAGCTACACTTTAATCAGGTTACTACCAAGTAGTAATAAATACAATTGAATACTTTAAAGAATGCCTGGATTAGTGCTCAAGTTATACAAACAAAGCTAGATTCAGCATGCCTGGATCTAGCCTATGCTACAGCAAACAAGGTGTACCAATTTCAGTAAGAAACAGTTCAAATGTGCAGGCACTATAAGCCTTTAACCAGAAATTCCCAGCTCAGAAGGGCAGAGTCCAGCCTCTCCTCCCACAAGAGTGCAGACCACGAACCCTCTTAATGCAAAATAACTGGCCTGAAGCCCAAGTACTTAAACCAGAATTAATACACTTTTAGAATAACAAACACTGAGCCCTCAATCAGCAGTTCCCAACTTAGAAGGATGTAAGCTACCTGTCCTGCCACTACAGTGCAGACCACAAACCTTCTTAATGTAAAACAACTGGTCTGAAGCCCAAGTGCTTAAACTAAAAGGCTTAGAATGAGTTACACCAAAGTGTAATAAATACAATTGAGTACTTTTAAGATGACGCAAAAGCAAACTAAAGTATGAAGAAACACAAATACAGTAAAAGCAGATACAATTTTTTTTTTTTGAGTGAGCAAATGAGATGGGCCCAGGAGGAGTATCCAAGTGCAAATTTACAAGAGGGGCAGGCAGTTTCAAAGCCACCAAGATTAACACCAAGACAAAAACAGGGATGGTGGGTGGGAACCTACTGAGAAACAGAGTCACAATTTCCAGCTAGATATTCCTCAATGCAACACAAACAAATTACTTTAAATCGTGTATTATTTGATAAAAGTGCAGCAGGTCTTAGCCGGCCAAAGCTCACAGTTTAAACAGAAAATAATTCACTGTACCACTTGTATAAGACAGAAACTGAATAACAATGAAGGAAACTACCCCCACTTATCACTGGCTATGCAGGTTTTTTAACAAGCCTTAACTGAAAATACCACTTGTATAAGACCTACTGAAATACAGAGTCACAACTTCCAGCTAGATATTCCTCAATGCAACACAAACAAATTATTTTAAATTGTGTATTATTTGATAAAAGTGCAGATAAAAATGTACTTAGCTTCACTTATGCATTCAGTTGATTGCATGCAGGTCTTAGCCGGACAAAGCTCACAGTTTAAACAGAAAATGATTCAATGTACCACTTGTATAAGACAGAAACTGAATAACAATGAAGGAAACTACCTCCACTTATCACTGGCTATGCAGGTTTTTCAACAAGCCTTAACTGAAAATACCACTTGTATAAGACCTACTGAAAAACAGAGTCACAACTTCCAGCTAGATATTCCTCTATGCAACACAAACAAATTACTTTAAATCGTGTATTATTTGATAAAAGTGCAGATAAAAATTTACTTAGCTTTACTTATGCGTTCAATTGATTGCATGCTAAATAAATGCAGGTAAGCTATGCCCCTTCCAAGTAGCTGGACAGTCATTACAGGGAATAAATCAGAGTACTTACCTAAGTACAGCAAGTAAGTACAGCAAGGTCCTATCCACAATTACCACTGTTTGATTTTGCCAAGCCATTGACAATGTACACCATGTGCACAACAACATGATGCAAAGAGTAAGGAGAATTCTTACACCTGGAATAAGTCACCAAATGTAATTCCTTCTTCTACGGTATATAGAGCTTTACAGAAAATACTGTCAAGGGAATGATGAAATAAATGAACATATTAAGGCATATATCACCTTTATGTGATAGCCACTTGGCAGTATGAGCATTGTGTCTAAATGATAGTTACCGTTGCTGTGACAGCATGACCCCATGTGCAAAAATGGTTAGAAAGTGTGCTGAATAGATGGAGTCAGAAGACTGCAGCTGTTGTAATATGCAATTTGTAAGTGGGAAAAATGCAGTGTTTTAATGTTTCACTGCCTGTGATGGGAGAAGAAGTTGGAATGAGTTCAAGAGTTAGATTAGGTCCTGGGGCCATACATTGGACAGGTGACTTAGAATCATAGAAAAAAAATCTGAGTCAGCACCCTTAAGAAATTGAGCCCTTATTGAGCACTTGATATGTTTTTGCTCATGTCTGTTAAGGTTCTGTGAGTTGTGTTCAACAGAGTTCACAATGTTATAAGTGATAAGCAAGGGATCTGCATGCGAAACCTATTAGGCAATAATAAAAGTGCCATGATTCAAGTACTTGCATGAAGTACAGATTTTTAACTTATGGATTTTCCTTCTATACCACCAATTTCATTTTCAAAAAAACTTTATCTGCTTCCAAGAAATCTATTTTAAAATGTAACTTTCTATTTTGATGTAACAAAGCAATGACTAAGGACAGATCCACTGAGACAGTAATGCTATTACTGCATACATGTGCTTTCAAAGTACAGGATGGAATTTCCTAATGCAAAAAAGGATTGAAATGTAACCGGCTTGTGATAAACAAATGAATGACTTAGATTTGGCAATGGTTCATACAATGCTGCATGAACTTTAGCGATCATGTTGGCATTGTGCAATGCTGCCAATACAATAGTGTGCTACTTGGTATTCATTAAGCAGCAATACACAATGTGTAGAGCCACCTAACACAGGTACACAGCTGAATATGCTAATGAAAACATAAAGAGGTGAAGTATGTGCTAATTAACCAATCCAACATGGAGGAGCAATTCAAGAAGCTATAAAGCAATCATGTGCACTCGATGTAGGCTTTTGTTATGTACACCAAAACTCTTTGGAATACATGCACAATTACACTTTGAAAAAAAATGTTATAGGTCGATGCTGCTGTTATTACGCTGCATGTGTATTAAATTGTGTTGCTGTTGCTATCAGACCTCAGCAAGAAGGGTGTTTAGATCCCGTTAACTTTTCATGGATTGCATGAAACAGAAACTGTTGAGAGATACAGGGTGGAGAGGGAAACATTGGAGTAAATATGCAACCTCTGCCACCCCTACCGCAGCCAACAGGGAAATCAGAGAGAACCCATCCCAGTGGAAACAAAGGTACAGTCATAGGTTCATAGGAGGTTACTAGGCTAATTACCCTAGGGCTTTTGGATGCCTAGCCGTGTTAGACCTATGTTCCCTAATTGACCTTGGTTAGATAGTCGTTATTTGCAGAGTGAGTCTATGATCAGCACTGACTGCCCCTGTCCATGAACGACATAGGTGCCACCCCCGAGAGGTGAATTTACTGTCTCTCATCCAATAGTCTAGGTTGCACCTGAGTAAGGTCATTGAGGAGATCTGCTTCACATAATATGGGAGTTTATTCCAGAGGAGTGGAAATCTCTGGGAGATAAATCTGTCTCTCCAACATGTTCTGTTAATGTCACAAGCGAAGCTGAGGTCCATGGAGTGAGTGACTCTCTTCCCATTTGATTTGTGGATGTGTAGGATTTTCATCAGGGTAGGGTTAAAGAATGCTCTGTAGGCAAAGCACAAGTCGCCTCTCAGCAACATGTAAGATGCAGAGTACAGTGACAGGGCTTTCACCATGTATCATGTTTTGGAGGCCCTGAATTTTCTTGGTGAGAAACCTTTGTGGTCTCTCCAGCTGCTGCAGGTGTCTGGTGAGGTGCATGCAAAAGGGAGCATTGTACCACTACCCAATTTGGTGTACAGGTGTGTAGCATTACATTTACTAGCTACTAGCACTTTCCACATTAAATATATAAGGGTGTCACAGGCCTCAACCTCTAGAATATTGCATCATTTTTAAAATGTAACATGGTATGTTGACATGACATGTTAACACGATACCCCGACCCATGTAGAAAAAATGAGAAAAGTGGGGCTGACAATGATGATTTTAAATGCAATGCTACTACATGCAAGGGATTATATCTATTTCCCATGAGCATCAAAGGGGAAAGCAAGAACCATGTAGGATTTTTATGCAATAGCACATTTCCTTGAAGTTTTGAGGGCCATAGAATGGACACACATAGAAATGAAAGCTTCACCTGGGGAACAGAGAAGGAGATATATCAACAGAATTTTTTTTTTTTTCTTTATAAACTGTGAAGATGTCTGTAATGTCCAATGGATCATCTACAATGTCTGTGAGGGTAACACAGGAAGTTTCCATGACTTATACATATGGAACACCTGTGAGTTGTAAACCAGGTTTGCCAAGGGTGACCATCTAGTGGGGGGTTGCAGGTTAAGCACTGGAACCCTGGCTCATGACACCCAAGAGAAACCTGCACAATCACATCAAGCAAAGATATGAGCCCCATGTGCAAACTAGGAATAACATAGAACACGTGTTTAGGTTGCTTAAATCAAAGTTCCAGTGTTCAGACATATCCGGAGGTGCACTGCAGTATGATTTGGGTACTTGTGTTGAAATAATTACAGTGTGTACCATGTTATACCATCTAATTCTCAGGAAACAGCTTTAACAGATAAAGCAAAGGACAGAACCACAGATTCAAGGACCACAAGAAATTCCAGTAGCAACAGCAGGCAGCAGATACAGATGAGTAGTCTGAGGGAGAACCAACAGCTGCAGATGGTGCTGGCAGATGGAGGCATCCACAGTATGTGTCGGCTCTGGCTAAGAGGCAAAGGACAGACCACACAATCACTACCTAGCTGAAGGTTCCCTTTTACACTGTCACAGATGCAGGTTGTCGAATGCGTCTTTGTCAAACAGTAAAGCGCAAAAAGGCAAAATAGTGAAGTGACTGTTCATCGAATTCTTTCCTGGGAAAGAATTTGTTTGGCTGCTTTCGCTACTTTGCCTTTTCTGCACTGTATTGTGATCTCAAAGTTGGTATATTTAAGTAGGGGGGTGTGGGGGGCAGAGCCCCACATGTTGAGTGGTGTGGTGGGTGAAGCCCCCACATGAAGTAATGTTTTACTGTTTTTTTTTTTTTGTTTGTTTCAGGACAGTGATTTTTTTTCCATTGGAAAATAATCGCTCTTTGAAGTTTCGACATTGTAAGCTTTCACTTACATGGGGTCAGTTATCTGTCGTTCGCTCTTCTGAGCATGTGATATGATAATATAGACCCTAGCTGAAAGCTAGAAGATCCTGGTCTATATCACAAAATCAAACTTACAAAATGTCGAACACCATAAGTTCGAACTTGGAAGATCGAATTCGGACAGCATCGAACCTGCAAAACAGCAAATTTTTTTCCCAGCGAAAAAATTTGCTGTTCCAAAAAACACACATATAACACAATCACACCAAACACCTTCAAAACCTACACTAAACCTAACATACACCACTTTCTATGCACTATCCTTAACCCAGCCCTAACCCTAAAGTCCATCACTACTGCACACTTACCTGACCTGTGCCCTAACCCTAAAGTCCGTCACTATCGCACACTTACCTGACCCGCGCCCTAACCCTAAAGTCCATCACTATTGCACACTTACCTGACCTGTGCCCTAACCCTAAATTATGTCACTATCGTACACTTAACTGACCCCCACCCTAACCCAAAAGTCCATCACTACCCGTTCATACACTTACCTTGACCCGGTCCGAAAATTCCGAAGCTGCAGAAATGGTCAACCAAATTCTTTCCCTGGGAAAGAATTTGGGTTTCCACAACTTCAACATTCTCCCCCTTCGAACTACCAAGTTCAGCCTTCCAGTATTCGGTGTTCTCAACGTTCGATTTCACGATAGGAACCCGAAGATCCCATGCATATACACAAAGGAGATTTTTGTCAGACACTACAGCCTTTACTTGATCATATAATGGCTGTGTTCTGATAGCATCAGATAGGGACAACCCCCAAGGTGACCTATAGTAATGACAAGGTAGGTGTGCAACTTGTAAAGAAAAAAATAGTAATATAACTAATTACTCTCATATGGAAATATTTATAAGTGCCTAAGCATAGCCTTTTGTCTGAGGTGTACAATTATGTCAGCAATATGCCCTCTGTAAGATGTTTGCACCAGACACTTATGTTTTAAAACAAATAGTTTGCATTAAGCTTTTCAGCTGGCCACCATCTGTAAAATATAGAGCAGGTCAATTTTATCCTCATTTACACAACTATACCAAGAAGCAAGACAGACATTCTCAATGTTTCCAATGCTATAGTGACAATACTATGTGAAATATGATCTCTTACTACAAGATAGAAGTAATTCATTCACAAATGAGTAAGAACAAGATTTCAAAATCTCTATCACTGCAATATATATTGAGAAACCCAGTCTTATGAATAAGCAAGCAACAGTTAACCACTTTGTGCATCTGACTTATGTATGCAATTGTAAGTCACAAAGGCATGTGCAAAGGGCAAGGCACACTTATCATCATCATATGCACATGGTGGGGGGGGGGGCAGAAGGGCAAGGCTGTCACCAAAGAAGTGAGTATGTGTGAGTAAAAAACATATGAATCCCTCACAGTATACAGTGTTCTTGGCTAGTGACAACAGATTTACAGCAGTCAACAGTACTGTTTAGTTAGTTTGCATTTGTGTGAAGTGGGATTGGCAAGTGAAATTTCTTTTCTGTGTGTATATGTCTGCATGTACACAATCAAGCACTGTGCTAACACTACACATGGCATCGTGGCCAGGTGTGAGCCATGCATGGCAGAACACTCAGTTCAGTGTCATTGGCTCTGACCAATAAAACCACCTCTGCCAGGAGTTGGACTGTTACATCCACTGCCCTGGCTAGACGTTGATGTGCTACTTGAACATGAGCGATGTCTGTTGCATGAGCTCTCATCAGGACTACATCTAGAACTATGACCCCATAGCCTACATCATCTGGCTAAGGACACTGCAATCACTGATGGATAAGTGCATGTAGTGTCACTGTGGGTGCAGGATCTTGAATGGTCACATCTGCTAACATCAGAAGATGCAGTGGCTATTCAGCCACAGGCATACTACTCTCCCCCAACATGCATTACATGACAGAAACTGCCCAATCTAGTGTGATTTTCATCTTGTCTAAGTAATTGGCCACACAGCTCAGGGATTTGCTCATGTCAAAATGCATGACAGTTATGAGTAGCACTATCTCTTCCAAAGCTGTGGTGGAATGTGGCTGTGCCTCCACAGTGGCCCTATACATACATCTGGCAGCACCTAATGCCACACCAGCTTCAGAAGTAGAGTGGACAGTAGGCCTCTTCCAAGCACCCCTGTCCACCCTCTAGTGTGGCACCACACCCTGATGGTGGCTACTGGGAGAGACAACTGGCTCTCCAACCTGAGTAACCACATTAGCCTGATCAACTGAGTCAACCTAAACCTGTCCAATGTCAGATGTCTCTGTGTTCTGGGTATGTGTAGGCATACTGACTGTGTCTGAAACATGGTCAGGGATGTGAGAGTCACAACCTCAGTGCAAGACTGACCCTCTGCGCCCCCAGGCTGTGTGTATTCATCGCCACCATCATCATCATCATTAGAGGCTGCTGATACACTGACATCAGGTGGTAGGAGTTCCACATTGCCACTCTCAGGATTACCTATGATAACATGCAATAAACACAACAAACAGAAACATGGAGATAAAATATATCACATATTTTCCTTGTGATGAATGGTATGTTGAATTTATAAACAGATGCTAGTGTTACAAAAACTTTACTGTCATATAGACCTGAAGTTACCTTATATGGAGTATTAAAAACAAACAAATGTGTGCTCACCATGTGCAGATGACTGGCACCCTGCAATCCAGAAATGCCTTTATGAGAGCAATGGAAATAAAAGTAGTCTATTAAGTATTACAATGCAAAACAAGAAAAAGATAGCAGTCCCTTCACAAGTGCAGATTAAAAATGTTCTCATAAATAATTTTGACACTATCCCCCATTCTGGAATTATAGCTAAACTCACTAAACTAAGTATAAATCCCTACATCACAAGATGGGCTGCCAACTGACTCACTGACAGAACCCACACTGTAAACATCGTAGACTCCAAATCTGACTTCAGTCCAGTGACAAGTGGAGTACCACAGGGTTCAGTCCTAGGACCTCTCCTGTTTGGTATCTACTTCTCTGAAGTACAAGCTAACACAGAAGGCCTCTGGCTAATGAAGTTCACAGATGGCTACAAACTAGGAGCCATAGTCGAGTGCCTCAGTGATGTGGACATCCAAAAGAAGGGCCTCACTTAGACAGATGCCTGGTTTCAGAGGCATGGCCTCAAGCTCAAGGCCAAAAAGTGCATTGTCAACCTCTTTGGTAAAAACTCTGTACCCATGAACTAACAAGGCCTGACGTACAAGGCCATGTCTAACCCGGAACTAATGGACATGCTCCACCTCAAGAAAACCAAATCCATTAGAGCTACATGTTCCAGGGATTTAAACCTCAGCACAGCTATAAATAGGACATGCTGGAGGGATAGATTCATATCCCAGAGGCTTCCCTTGCTCTGGAATAGAGTCCCGGTCCATGTTAGGCACAGCACTTTGCTGACCCTCTTCAAGAGAAATCTTGATGAGTGGATGGGAAATCGTAAATTCACTCCTGGGATCACTACTATGGCCCTGCTGGACAGGGGCTCAGGAATCTAGTCTAAAAGCGAGGCAAAAGCCAACATATTCTGGCTAGTCTTATAAATGCCCTAGGGCAGGTAGCCTAGTACCTACCTATGAACCTATGAACCTAATAATTGGCAGAATACTTAACGCCAAATGTGTGATAAGAAACCTTGAGACCCAGGTGGACAGTAGTCTGTCCTTTGATAATCACATCGCCACAGTAGTCAGGAAATCCTTCTATGTGGCACACCTCATCACAAAAGGGCTCTTATCCAGGAAAAAAGAGGTCATTGTTCCCCTCTACTCGGCACTCATTAGACCCATTATAGAGTGCACTGCCCCTTTTGGAATGTACCTCACAAGAAATCTGCAACAGCTGGAAAGGCCACAGAAATGCCTCACAAAGAGGATTACTGGCCTCAAACAGATGCCCTACACTGACCATCTCAAAAAACTCCAGCTTTACTCTGTAGCATATCGCCAACTCCAAGGAGATCTCTGTCTAACATATAAAGCTATGTTAAACTCAGAGCTGTTGGGCATGGTACACCTAAAGAAATCCCAATCCCTTCGAGCTACATGCTGTAGGGACCAAAAACTTGTCACCACAATAAACAGGACATGCTGGAGGGACAGATTCCAGTCCCAGAGACTTCCTATACTCTAGAACAAGCTACCCATCTGTGTCAAGCAAAGTTCCTCATGTGGATGGGAAATAGGAAATACACCCCGGGGATCACTTCTGTGGCTCTGCTCAACAGGGGCACAGGAAATTAACTTTCTTGGGTGGTGTAAGCTAGGGAACCTTGTTGGCTAGGCTTACATAGGCCTTTGGGCCAATAGCCTAGTACCTACCTATGAACCTGTGAATAGTTGGCTGTCCCCACCAAACCCAGCGCAAACACTATTCTTTCTCTATCACTAACACAGTTACACAGTTATATATATATATATATATATATATATATATATATATATATATATATATATATATATATATATATATATATATATATATATATATATATACATATACACACACTGAATATAGTGTGCTGTGTGTCTCTCTGCTATAAGAGGGGGTGGTGGTCTTCTCACTTCTTTGTTATGTGATATTTAACTGTTAGCCTAGAGGGATTCCTCTGTACTTTAAGTGCTAGCCACAAAGTTTGAGAATTCATTTTATACTCAACTTCTGAGAGACTTGGTTGGCTACAATCACCTGCATTAGATGTTGAAGATAAGTACAAACCTGCAGTTTTAAAAGTACAGTATTTCATTTTTTCTGTTACCTAATTGTGTGTTTCACTGAATATAGTGTGCTGTGCATCTCTCTGCGGTTAGTTCCACACCCACCCTCCTTGTTCTTGTTTTGGCGTTAGTGTTGGTGGCTCTGGTATTGCCCACCCCTCCTGTAAGTCTGTATTTGAACACTCCTCCTGAGTCCATCTCATTTGCTCACTTAACCGAGTACAGTGAGATCATATTCTGAGTCTACTGTTCACTCTACTTAATACAGAGAGAAGATTTGAGAAGGCCAACCCACTTAGGTTCTTCCTTTCTCTCTCCTTGCACTTTACTAACAAAAAAATGCACTTTATTCATCTGCTTTTACTGTATTTGTGTTTCCTCCTACTTTATTTTGCTTTTCTTAAAAGTACTCAATTTTATTTATTCTGCTGCATTTATTACTGAATGGTAGTAGCCTGATTAAATTGTAACTGTTATTCTAAGTCTTTTGGTTTAAGCACTTGGGCTTCTTACCGGTTGTTTTACATTAAGATGGTTTGTGGTTTGCACTGTTGTGGCAGGACAGGTAGCTTACATCCTTCTAAGCTGGGAATTGCTAATTGAAGGCTCAGTGTCTGCTATTCTAAAAGTGTATTAGTTCTGGTTTAAGCACTTGGGCTTCAGGCCAGTTATTCACCATTATTAAGGTTTGTGGTCTGCACTCTTGTGGGAGGAGAGGCTGGATTCTTCTCTTCTGAGCTGGGAATTTCTGGTCACATGCTTATTGTGCCTGCTTATTTGAACTGTTTCTTTCTGAAATTGGTACACCTTGTTGCTCTAGCATAGACCAGATTCAGGCCTGCTGAATCTAGCTTTGTTTGTATAACTTGATCACTGATCCAGGCCATCTTTTTTGGAGAAAGTTCCCCTGCAACCTAGTAGCAGGAATGTGCAGTTAGAACTTGTCTGACTGAAGACTGCTGGAACAAGGCTTAGTTTTGAGCTTTTTTCTGGTTAATTGGGTAACTTGTTTAAATCAGTTTGCTTGTTTTCTATTGTTTTATATATATATATATATATATATATGTATGTATAAAATTGCACTTTATTCATCTGCTTTTACTGTATTTGTGTTTCTTCCTACTTTATTACTAGGGGCAATGATGACTACAACTCTGATCTGAGATATATAACAATAAGTATCCTTTTCTGTGCATTTAAAGTGTTTTTTTGATTGTATCTGCTTTATTTTCTAAAAAAAAAAAAATACAAAAAATATACTTGTCTCCCACCCTTCTAAGCTAGTATTGTCCAGTTTTCAGGTTAGTGCTGAATTCAGGGCTGTGTTACAAATCTCTGTGTTTGCCCATACCTTACTTGGATAGAAGGAAGTTTCTCTGTTCACCTGTAAGAGAGGGGATCTTTGAGCAGCCTATCTGTCCCTGGAGGAATTGTTTCAGCCCAGAAATTAATAGTTTATTGGCCATTTCGGGCTAATTTTTATCTCTTTAATTTCCCTGCTATAAATAACGCATTTGCCCAGTTTTGCGTGCCGGGCAGCACTGGTTAGCTAGGGTACAAACTATTCCTGGCTCCAAAAGTCTCCTCTTCAATTTTTCCCTTGGAACTAGACAAACTTTCAGTGTAAGCACTCAAGCCATTCATTTCTCATACCAACACTTGCTCAAAACTCATAGCAAGCACTTATAAACCCTAGCAATAGAACCCCCTATACCCTACAGAAGGACAAGGCTTTCTCTATTCGACCTTACCAGCCATTCAGTAAAACAGTTCACTGTCCCTATCCAGGCATGTCCAAAGGGCAGTTTCAGGTGTACTCTCCAGTCCAGCTGGTGAATCTGGGCATTTTGAGGCAATGTTACAACTGGCTCATGTACACAGACAACCCTCTCCTCCTACCACCAAACACTAATACATGTGAGAAATGCAATTATACAGCCAAACTGGAGGCTAATCTTTCTCAACCTAAGACTGGATCAGACAGTCAAGAGGTGAAGGGAAATACTTGCACCACACCACCAGTCTCACACAGAACCATTAAACCAGCACCGGCAAAAAACACACATAAATACACGAAAACATACTCGGAGGCTCTAAATAAAAATCTGCAAAAGCAACAGAGATCTCCAAAGCAGACATCAAAACAACCTCCACCTCCCAACATAAACCATGAAACACATACTTCACAAAACCAGTGTGCCATGCAATCACAGCCCTTAAGGCAAAATAACATACCCAACGTACTAGTAATAGGTGACTCTATAGTCAGGCACACTGACGCCCCACCCACTAGGCTGAATAAGGAAAAGGTTACTGTTAGCTGCCTGTCTGGTGCCAGGATCTGCCACATAGCACAAGCACTAAGGTCACACCAGAACAAGTACAAATACAACTCTGTCATTGTCCATGTTGGTGTGAATGACCTGAGCCATACCTCCCTGGACTACATGAAAAGAGACATGGAAGAGCTCTCTGATCATGAAGCCCAAGCCAGTATGACCCTGACCCTGAGTAGCATCCTGCCCTCACCAAGAATGATACCACAGTATGAAGAAAAAATTATCAATTTCAACAACTGACTAATTTTCTGTTGTCATTCAAAGGGGATCCAGTGTCTGTCCGCCTGGGATAACATGCTCGACAAGCCACGCTGCTTCGCTAGAGATGGCTTGCACCTGTCACCCTTAGGCTTTTGAATACTGGCCAAGGCATTTTCCACCCGCATAGTGCCTTTTTTAGGCAAGGCTTAAAAGACAAACCCACCACCGTAAATAGCACAAGTAACAAAAAACTGAGGGTAATGCTACTCAATGCCAGAAGTCTAAACCTCAAAATGAACGCACTTGAGACACTCCTCAGTATATAGAAAATAGATATATGTGCAGTAACAGAAACCTGGATTAAGGCTCCAGAGAGCACCCCAGCACTACCAGGCTACAACTCATACCATACATTTCAGCCACAGATACTGGACCGAAATACAAAAGGCAGGGGCATATCCATATTCATTTAGGATACACACACCTCCAGGTTAGTGGCACAGCACGATGATTCAGAGATCATCCATGTGCAACTAACAACAGGCAAAATTGCAATTCAAATTGTAACTTGCAACAGATCACCCACCATGTCCCAAGACCCCCATTCCATGTTTCTGGAAACACTGGGAAACATAAAGGTCCTACCAAACACCCTAATATTAGGTGATTTCAATTACCCAAACATTAACTCGGAGAACTACTCAAGTACTAACTCCCTTGCCCAACATTTCCTAGAATTTATAAACTCAAATGCCCTTGATCAACTGGTCAACACTCCCACTAGAGTCATCACCAAATTGGGTGACTGGAGGTCAACCCCTCGCTGGTTAGATATGACCATAAACAAATCACTTTGGATATCCACATTCCGCCTCCACCCCCGGACAAGGAAACCACTGTGAAAAACTTTTCAAAAGCAAACTTCACGTTACTTAAGACCAAGGTGGAAAATTTAAAAGCCCTCATGCTAAAGGATAATGCTGTCCAAACTGCAAAATCCTTTACTAATGCATTCTATGGGCACCTACAAGAATACATGGATCATGCTATCCCAAGCAAAACCAAGACTCACTCCTCCAAGAAAAGGAAACCAGTCTGGTGGATCCCTGCCATAAACAAGCTATACAATATAAGGAGGAAACTAGTACAGAAAAGAGCAAAATCCCAAGAAGGGAAGACATCACTGATCAGTATCAGCAAGAAACTATGATCCCTCATAAAATCATCCAAGGCGAGCTTCGAAAAAAAAATTGCCAAGGACTCCAAAGATAACCACAAGACATTCTTTAGCCATGTCAAGAATCTAAGTGGCAATGCTCAGATCTGCCCAGAGTTAGTGCAGAATGGCTCAAAATACACTGAACCAACCAATATCGCCAACATCCTGGCAGACAGGTTCAGTGCAAACTTCACCCCCCTCTCACCTCCAAATGGTCCCATAACCATACCAGAAGAATGCAAAACCCCTGAAATCACAGACACTCAGGTTAAAACAGCTCTCTCCAAAGCCAAAAACACAACATTAATGGGACCGGACAGTGTCCCAGGCTGCGTCCTACACGCGCTCAAAGATGTACTAACTCCTCAGCTAAACACACTTTTCAAACTCAGCCTCTCCCCGGCTATGTACCCATAGATTGATGCACAGCAATGGCTATTCTGCTCCACAAAGGTGGAGCCACAACAGACCCTGGGAACTATCACCCTAAAAGCCTGACTAGCTTGGTCTGCAAGGATATGGAGTGCATCATTATGGAACTAATTAACAGAGACATTGGGAACCTCCAAACACTGGACCCTACCCAGTTCAGCTTTGTTAAAGGCAGATCATGCCTGCTAAACCTGGTGGACATTTTTGAGACAGTTACCAAGACTATAGATGAGGGACAGGTGGTATACACAGCCTACCTAGACCTCGCAAAAGCCTTCAACACCATTCCCAATTCTGGTATTATAGACAAGCTCACCAGCCTGAACATAAACCCCTACATCACAAGATGGGTTGCCAACTGGCTCATGGACAGAACCCACATGGTGAGAGTTGTGGGAGCTAGGTCCGACTCTAAACCGGCTACAAGTGGCATTCCCCAGGGCTCAGTCCTAGCACCCCTCCTGTTCGGCATATACTTCTCGGAGGTAAAGGCAAGCACAGGAGGACTATGGCTGACCAAGTTCGCAGATGACTGCAAACTAGGGGCTGTAATTGACTCTTTGGCTGATAAAGACATCCTCAAAAAGGGTCTCACTGACATGGATACCTGGTATCAAAATCATGGCCTCAAGCTAAATGCCAAAAAGTGCATAGTCACCCCCTTTGGAAAAAAACAAAGTACCCATAAACTACTACAGAGGTGGTAGTCCCCTAAATAAGGAAGATGTAATAAGGGATCTAGGGACCCAAGAAGACAGTAATCTCTCCTTTGATAATCACATTTCCAAAGTGGTTAGAAAATCCTTCTATGTGGCCCACCTAATCACAAAAGGGTTCACATCCAGATCAAAAGAGGTTATTGTGCCCCTCTACTCATCACTCATCAGACCCATCATAGAGTACAATGCCCCATTTGGGATGTACCTTACAAGACACCTGCGACAGCTGGAAAGACCACAGAAGTACTTCACCAAGAGGATCACTGGCCTAAACAAATGCCCTATGCAACTCAACTGAAGAAACTCCAGCTGTACTTGGTTGCATACCACCTACTCATAGGTGATCTCTGCCTGACATACAAGGCCATGTCCAACCCAGAATTGATGGACATGCTCCACCTAAAGAAAACCTTATCCCCCTCAAGCCACACGCTCTAGGGATCTAAACTTCACCACAACAATAAATAGGACATGCTGGAGGGATAGATTCATGTCCCAGAGACTTCCCATGCTTTGGAACAAGATTCCAATCTACATTAGGCAGAGCTCCTCGCTAACATTCTTTAAGAGAAACCTTGACGAGTGGATGGGAAACAGAAAGTTTACCCTGGGGATCACTTTAGTGGCTCTGCTGGACAGAGGCACAGGGAAATAATCTAAGGGGATGGAGAAAGCCAACACATTCTGGCTAGGCTTAAAAATGCCTTTGGGCAGATAGTGTAGTACCTGTCTATGAACCTATGAACCTATGTGTATATATATATTCACATTATTTGTCATAACTACAAGTCTGATAATGGGTATCACAAAGCACATGTCTGGTATTGCAAGAACATATGGAAGGAAGAACTTTTTAATTGAATGCACTTCTTGCTCTGGTCATTACTGCATATGCCCATGCATTGCATTTCATTTATTTCCTGTTATTTCACTACCATTTATTCCTCTTCTAATTTCTTTTCCATTTGCTCTCCACTTGTTATCATGCAAAGAGGGTTTACTGCATAAGGTAAAAAGTGAAAAACTTAGCTTAGGCTGCCTTTCAGTAGCTGAAACAGTCCTGGCATAGTTGCGCAGCTGTCCTGAACAGAAAGAATACTTACTTTAGTAAAATCACCTGAGAGAAGTCAAATTCTGTGCCACAAGGTGTAAATGAAGCAAATTAAGAGAAATAAGGCACATGAAGCATTGTTTAAATCCTCTTTAAGGATTATATTGTAATTATTCACAAAATGTCTTTAAATTTTTTTTTTCTTTTTAATATGTATTTGCTCTTCACCTGGCAGCACACAAACAGGGTTCACTACCTAATGAAAAAAGAGAAAAAAAATAGTTTAGGCTGCCTTAGGTAGCTCAAACACAGACAAACAGAAACAGTGCACTTTCCTCAGCACTCTGGGTAGTACTAAAAGGAGAGGTTCCATCTAGCATAGAACTATTGCAGTAGCACAAGGTGTAAGGCCAGTGAATTTAGGTAAATAACACAGTCTACTAAGGGTTTAATCCAGCTGCAAGAGACATTTTGAAAAGGTTGCAAAAAGCCCATTTCTCACAACTTTTTGAGTGCATCTGTGACAATACAGAAAATTGATAATGTTAAATCTGTTCATTGCAAGCAATGTAACAGCAAGCTTTGCATAATGAAACTGTGCTACTTAGCATATATTATTAATTTTTTACAGATAATTGCAACCTAACGTGTGTCCACTTTCCTAGACATGACAATGAATATATTTCATATAACATTCACTTGCATATATAGGAATAATACTTTTGTTATAGTCATCATGACTCATCATATATCCTCTCTATCTGTTTAGGACCCATATGTCTTATGAAGTACATGTTTAACATAAACCTATTAGAAGGTGACTGACTAATTCACACCACTAGAGATGGAGTATATAAATTAATAAAACCTTTTATTAGCACAGTCAAATGCTTTTGCCCTGTTGGACTTCTTCAGAACTCATTAACATACTTAACTCATTCCATTCCAGTGACGTCTCCAGGTGCATATGCAGTTAACTCCTACTGACACCTTTAGGCGTCATATATTGCGTGTTCATATTTGCATCAATAATTCTAAAACCATGCTATGTACAAGGTTTTAAATGATTTCATCTTAAAGCTTACACAATAGCAAACTCAACTGCATTAATCTGACTGGAGGATGCAGAAGAACAGAGTGAAATCCACAATAATAATAATAATAATAATAGTAATGATAATAATAAAAAACTTTTAATCCACACATTCGTAACCGAAACTTATTCAGAATAAATTATACATGCTCTACATCATATTTAAAAACAGTTTCTGAAGAAGTTTGGGTTACGAAAGCATGGATTAAAAGTTTTTTTATTATGCTAATATTGTATGGATTTCACTCTATTCTTCTGCATCCTCCAGTCTGATTTTTTGTTTCTTGTGGTCCTCCAGGAGTATTTCTACTTTTTCAAATGCATTAATATTTGACTTCTGTCTACTGCAGGTAAATATATATTAACTGTTATTTTTATGATATTAATTTATATAGATATAATTTTCACATTTTTCTAAATATCTCAACAATCAAGTGATACAGACAGAACTCCTTAACCTCATATGAAAGCTCTCAGCAAGATGAATAAAATGCTGCTGACAGTATGTGTGTAACTTGGTTGTTGAGATGTTGTAAGTTATTTACAAAATATGACAAATGTAATAGTTAATATGTTTACTGTAAATTATAAAATTGAGTTCAAGACCTAGAATCTAAAGAATGCTACCACTATAAAAATAGATTGTGCTGACAAGTGTGCCATTTATATTTCTTTCATAACCCTTATGATTCCAGAGATATGAACATTTGTTTAAAATGTGAGGATGTTATTTGATTCTGTAAAAAAATGTAGGCTCCGCCCATTGGAAGTTACTGTGCTAACTTCCTGAGCTCCATTGGAGTGAATGAGTTAACATAAACTGTCCTGTATTAATCATAGCATTCACATGCATCCATTTAAGACATAATTACTTGCAGAAAGAATGGCTTTTATATAGGAATGCATTCTGATGCATATTTACAAGCACACATACGTATAGGCCTCTCTGAAGTATGTCTCCATTCATTCAGAAATAACTAGATGTCACATTTCCATATGTGAAAGGTAGCTATCCTGTGCCAATGTCAGTTAATACATTAAGTTGAAATGTTTGCATTCTCTATCCCATGAGTTTGATTTGCAGCTGTTACAATAATATATTAACATTAGGCAAGCCCCCAAATGACAATATGTAAGGATTCAGCATCTTTCACCTTCCAACGTGCAACCCTCAAAAGCCATTCCATTAAGCAGCCCATTGTTGAACAATGGAACCTGTGATAATAAGTAAAGTATCAGACTTGGCAAAGCTCAATATCATGCTTCACACCTGTACTGCTATGTGTTGTAAGTAGTGCCAATGTCCCTAACAAATAATTCATTTGCTTTCAAATATGCAGATGCAATTGGCAAAACTGTGCACCTTTTCACAATACCAGTAACACTGATCTCAATTAGGTGCTAGTTCAGACATATTTTGCTAGCTTGACTTTTGCAAACATGGCTGGCAAGGGAGTGATTGGTGCCAGATTTAGAGGACAAAGATAAGGAGTTGAAGAGGCCAGGATATTTGTGAGTCCTTGTCAAGGTATACAGCTGCTAGCTGCTGCAGGAGGATTATACCAAATAACAGGTATAAGGCTGAGGCTTGAAATAGCTCAGCCAAAGCTGTCTATATTCAACTGACATTCCACACAATTTAGAACAATATCATCACTAGTACAGTGATCCTGAAAAGCATAAGTAGGACATCCTAAGCTAATGGGAGACATAATTGTAATTCATCACAGTGAAATAAAGGCAGCTGTTTCGTATATTAAGAGCAGTGACATTTATTTATTTAATGACAAGCAAATACCTCTCCACCATACATAGATGTTGCAAAGATGTGCAATAATGAATTATGATAATCATTTATGTATTGCTGATCCAAGTTTGTTTAAAATACACAGTACTGTGACATGCCATGTATCTAATCATCTCTTTTGTACTGTTTCCACTCATTCTCTCTATTTTTTTATGGGGGGTTTATAATGTATTATCACTCTAATACTTTCATAACTTGCTGATGAAAACTCATCATCAACAGCAGATAGGGTTACACCAAGCAGTGCAGCTCAGCCCACTACATCTCCACAGATAGCAGCACAGATACTCAGTACTTCAAGGTCATAACCTGTCAGTGTTGCTACTACATCACCTGCCCTACCTGCTCCAAGTGTATCAGGTACATCTGCCTTAAATGTTGGTGCAGTGGTAACCTCCAGGAACAATAGTAGTGGAGGTGGCAGGAGCTGACAGGGCTGGTGGAAGAAATAATAGAGAGGAGCCATGGCAATTGTATCAGCAGGGTTAAAAAGGTCCTGCATCACATTACAAAGATGAAGCCATGTTTGGCATTGACCCAGAAAGCTGCCATAGGTGGCAATCATGACAATTCTGAGGGTGAGAACTAGATTCTCATTATTCTCAAGATGGCCATTGATGCACCCACCACCTATTTCCCCTACCTATTCCCAGTCATTGTGTACACCAAACTTATGTCTCCATCGCTAACCCTGTCTGTCTGGCATGTCCTGTATGTCTGTGAGTGCTTCCTAACTTACCCTACCTACCCGACTTTCTCATTCCTAAGCTCCTTTGTCAACATTCCTCTCTCTCTAAAATAAAAAAAAAAAAAATATATATATATATATATATATATATATATATATATATATATGTCTACTTCAAAACATTGAAATCTCATAATGTTGAAATTCATTAGAATGAGACCATAACATCAAAAATTCAAAACACTGAAAACCCAAAACAATGAGATTTATAACATAGAAATAGTGCTTCATAACACTGAAAATTACATCACACATGTAAATAAGATCCCCTCCACCTATAACAACACCTAACTAACAAACATACTATCTACTACATTTCTACAGGGGTGCAAGCCCAACTGCACCCTCGATGTGTGGTGCTCTGCCCCCACATCACCCGTAAATTAAACATATCTACTCCAAGATCGCACTACAGTGGAGGAAAGTTAATTTCCTATTCTCACTATATGGTTATCGTGATACAGTGAGCTTAGGAAATTAACTTTTTTCCACACTAGTGTGATCTTGGAGTTGGTATGTTTAATTTACGTGGGGGTGTGGGGGACAGAGCCCCCCACATGAGGTGTACAGGGGGCCTGCCCCCCTGCAGAAATGTTTTAGAAAGTGTGTTTGTTAGTTAGGTGTTGTTATAGGTGGAGGGGATGTTATTTACATGTACATTGTAGTTTTCAATGTTATGAAGCACACTTTCAGTGTTCTGAGTTTTTGATGTTGTGGGTCTTCACTGTTTTGAATTTTCGATGTTATAGTCTCAATGTTATACAATTGAATGTTATGAAATTTCAATGTTTTAAAGTAGACCTATATATATATATATATATATATATATATATATATATATATGTATATATATATATCCTGTCTGTCATCGTATTGTTAAACAGTTGATTAAAACAATTTTTAGACTTCTGGGTATAGGAAAGTAGGAGTTCCTATGTTGCATGTTGAGATAATGACCCTGTTTGTATCTTGATGTTTTGGCACAGTGTCATGGGTTTGATTACTTATGTCATTTCCTTACTTCATAACAGTTCATGTTCCTAGCATATAGTTACTTGCAAACATCTGTATTTCTCTACATATAACACATTTCCTTAAAATAATATTGGAATTGTACAGCAAGATGTCATTTACAAAAACACCGCAGACCCAACAGGGAAACTTAGTAAACCAGCCTTATCCTAGCTATTTATTCAAGTTTATTGCATGCTTCTGCCCTTTATTTCTACCTATTGCAATCAGTTTATTGTACAGAGCATGGCTGATTAATGAGGATTTAATAAGTAGGACTAAAATAGCATACAGATGTTCCTACATGTCTCACAAAACATATTGCTGGTATGCCTCTCTGCATCTGTCTCTAACCTTCTCTGTTCACCCATTCCTTCTTCAATAAGTTGACAGTGTACTTATTAGTGTTATATTAATGCTGTAAAGTTATGATTCCTTTTTGGCATGATGAGCATAAATGCACAGAAATATTTTTGAATAATTTCAAAGATGCTAATCCAGCCATTAGCGCAGTGTTAGTGAGGGGTTTTGGTTCACTAATGTAGGTGCACCTTTTGGCTACATATTGTTGTGAGCCATCATTATCCTTTTTCAGTACTACTCTGCTTTTTCCCTGCCTCCATGTCACCCAGATGATGTATCTTCTCTCTCCTGTATCATTATTCTTCCACCTCAGCAATTGCGCAATGGCTGACACCAGGACACATATGCTTAAAGGTTAAAAGGAAGTACACAGTCTATGGCAAAAGCTTTGGATATGATTGCCTTTATCTGCATTACTCTCTCTCTCTCTCTCTCTCTCTCTCTCTCTCATTTCACACCACTGTGCTAAGCTATGTTTATTCAGTTTAATGTGGAATTTTAAACAAGATAAAGACTTGGATGTATGGATTACAGTGGCCAATAGGGTAATAAAGATGGAGACATACATTCATTCACATTTGCTGGAATCTGCTGTCATATATTAACTATCACAATTGTGCATTTCTATGTGTTATGCTAAGATAATATTTGGGTCTAGATGTTTTTCCATGACCTGCTGAAAATGTTTGAATATATAGAGAAGACAGCATGTTTCATGACGTTTTGTCTGACTACTGTGCTGTAAATGATGGCTAAATCTTTACTTAACACATTATCCTGCTGCTACCTATTGTGAAGGTTGTCTTGTAAAGACACAGACTACTGCTAATTACCATTGTAAGTTAAACACTTTAAGATATCATTATGCATGCACTACCACTTTGAAATCAGTACTGCAAATCAGCATGGCAGTGCTGCATTGAAAGAGTGCAATAAAAATAAAGAAAATCTAAGATTTATAATTTTCTGTTGTACATTTGTAAATCCATATGACTGCTCTCAAAAGATGATCATGATTTCAGAAGGGTGCTGTCTCATTTGATTCATTCATTTAAAGTAATATGTCTGCCAGACAGTGTTTACACTTGAACTGTGTTACAAGCTTGGTTAGCTTATTCTCACAAAACCCATCTCTGTTATTCCGCAGTGCACTCTCCTATGTACAACTTACATATTTGTATTGTTAATGCATGTAGTGCAAGCATGACACAATACAAAGTATGCGTTCATCCTGACATGAAGCCAGAGCAATGCTCAGCTGATAATCTACTGGTGTGCAACAGTCAGTGTGTATGCCATTCCACTGTGTGGAATGTTAATATTCCTCACAGTAACAAAACATACAGTAAGTACAGTATCTACATTGCAGTATCACGGTATATCATTACATGTAACAATCATAGTGATGTTACTGTGCCTGTGCACACATATGTATTTGTTGCACAACTTATGATGCACATTACCATTTCTTCCAAATCTCACTTCTTACAAGTATTCCAATTTCCAGTTTCATATAGTTATTGCTCATCTTCTCCTTGGGACTTGGAACTAGTACATTGAATTCTAGATTGTGTAACCTAGATAGGTAGGGGGTTCAATACTTAACATGGAACATGGAAGAACTGTGCATATGTGTGCCTTTGTGTGTATGCAAGTCTCAGTGTACCACTTGGTGGTATGTCCACTTCAACTGGGAATAATACATTTAACTGTTCTCACAGCTTTCTTATCTCAATTTTTACAGAAAAACATCTCTGAAACACACTGATGAGGTCATTCTGACAAAAGTGCAATCCCTCTTCCCTTAGGAACCAGGCTTCCCCTGGCATCTGTAACTAATATCTAACCAAAATAGGTAAAAGTGTGTGTGTGAGTGTGTGTGTGTGTGTGTGTGTGTGTGTGTGTGTGTGTGTGTGTGTGTGTGTGTGTGTGTGTGTGTGTGTGTTTGTGGGAGGGGGGCATCACTGTGTATGTGTGACTGCATTTGTCACTTGGTGGTATAATCAGTTCTCCTGAGAATAATTCATTTTACTACTCACAACTTCCTTATCTCAAATTTTATAGAAAGATCCTCTCTAAAACACACTGATGAATTCATCCTGAATAAAGTGGAATTATTCCCATTAACAGTCAGACATCCCCTGTGGCACTTCAGAATGAGCCAATGTTGTCTAGGTTGTGTAACCTGGATAGGTAGGAGATTCAGCACCAAGCATGGAGGACTATGTGCAGGAGAGATTGTGTTGTCATTTGGGGTGTATCTACTTCTCCTGAGAATAATACATTAACTATTTTCACATCTCCTTTATAGCTACTTTTACACAAACATCCTGTGTGAAACACAATGATGTAGTAATCCTAACAAAAGTTCAATCTCTCCATTTAAGAGTCAGACTTCTTCTGTGGTGCTCTCACCTTGTATAGTACTCTCTAGATTATTTAAATGCATAAGCAGGAGCTTTAATACCCACAACAGAAGACGTGTTTGCATGTATGTTTTCTGTGTGAGTGTGTGTGTGTGTGTGTGTGTGTGTGTGTGTGTGTGTGTGTGTAGAACTTTGTGTATCACTTGATAGGGTATGTACTTCCCCTGAGAATAATGCATTTAACTGTTCATGCAGCTCCCTTATTCTGACATTTACACAAGAATACTCTGTGAAACACAAAGATGAGTTCATCTTAACAAAAGTGCAACCTCTCCACTTAAGAGTCAGTTTTCTCCTGTGGTTCTTGCAACTATTACATTGCTCTCTAGACTGTTTAACTAAATAGGTAGGAAGTTCAATACCCAACATGGGAACCTTATATTTGTGCATAATGTTTTTTGCCGTCTCCATTTCTCCTGATATGGATGCATTTAAATGTGCACACAGCTCATTTATACCAATGTTCACACAAATGTCTAGTATGAAACACACCGATGAGGTCATCCTGACAAAAGTGCAATCTTTTCCTATAGAAGTTAGACTCCTCCTGTGGTACTTGTAAATAGTACATTGCTCTCCAGACTGTGTAACGAGATAGGTGAAATGTTTCAATACCCAACATGGTAAACTTGTATGTGTGCATGTACGATCGTTTACAGATAGGTAAGCATGCCTTCAGTCAAGTTATATACTGGGGGGATGTTTTAAAATCATAGATGACTACACCATACTTTAAGCCCACTGTTCATATACACAAATTCATTGCTACACAAGGGTATAGCTATGCATACTGTTTGTAATGTAATGATTACAATTTTCAATGCATTACATAAAGAAAGCTTTGCTTTTTTAGGCAAGTCTGTATCTACAGATATGTAAAAATGCTTTAAGTAGCAGTGCCATGGGTTGAAACATGGCCATTTAATGTTTTTTAGAGGGAAAGGGATGCAAACACTTGTTAAGTGGGGTGGGAATAATGTTTCCATTCTTCTAATGGCAGTTTTTTTTTTTTTTATGTGGCATCGGTAGCACATGATTACAACATTATATTGTCTGCCTACACTCCTGGTTCAACACACTGGTGAGAGTGAACTGAAGCTATCTGTATGTCAGACTTCTCCTGTGGTGCCTGCATACTTTACACTACTGTCTATAATGTGTAACACTACTCTCTATAATGTGTAATAGTACTCTCTATAATGTGTAACAGTACTATCTATAACAACTAGATAGGTAGGATGTCTGACTGCAGCAGTGCTTAACTTCTGCAAGTGTGACTGACAGCAGCATCAAGACTGCTTTACAGTGACAACTTTTACAAGCCCTGTTTAGCCATAAAACTAATGTTAAGGATGCAACTCCTTGGCAATACACTGCTGATGTCATATTTTCATAGATGCTGTATGTCTCAATTGTACTCATTATTCTCCTGTGGAGCTGGCTGCTAATAAGGTGCTGTATAAATGGTGTAAGGGGTTAGGTAGCTGTTTTGACTGTATCACTGCTTCACTAGTGTAACAGTTATTACTGTTACATACCATTGGTAACCTCACAACTACCTTTATGTCTGCTTCTAATTTTGAGGTTGAATTACAGTGGCACTCTATGACAACAACAAACCCTAGTATTAGTAGTGGAAAAACACTTTTTGTCCACACAGTGATTACATATTGCTAACATAGCTGCAGTATGCCACATTTGGAGACTGTGTTCTCCTGTGTTGCATTCCATTGCTCATGTGCTTGGTATATTGTATAACTGTATGTAGGATATTGGAGTCAAGCTGTGAGTGTGCCTTTCACTTTCAAACTGTGTATATTATTCTGCAAAGACATATATGATGTGTAGCTGTATAATGTCATTGTGCACTTCAGGCATGTTTTACAACAAACATCCATCTAATAAACAGTGGTGATGTCATCCATTTAACTGTACACTGTTTCAGTTATACCCCAACATGGACATGTGGTGCTTGCGATTCAGACAATGCCGTTTAGCTTGTGATCTTGGGTAGTTTTTTGAAATCCATCTGTTACTGCTCAGGCTCCATTGTGTCAGTATTATTGTGATGGAACATGTCAATAACACTGTTGTCAAGCACATTAGCTGTGTACACATATAGATACTACTTCTTCTTAGTAAAAGCTGTAATGATTTGTCACATAGCAATGCTTCTATTCAGAATAATGATGACATTTGCTTTCATGTTCCTTATATAACATATGTAGCAAGTGTTATCCTCTGGCATCAGGGAATCAGACAACATGCTGTCTATTGTTGACTTACTGCAGCAATTGCAGGTACACATATCACTTGCAAAATTACCACGTTATAATGTCTTCACATAACCTCATATTTTACAATTGTATTGACATTTCTACCATGGGGCATTAATTCTGTACAATATCATGTATTGTCTGCTGTCAGATGCTCATGAGTTCAACATCCACATTCAGTGCCTGTTAACATTCATGTACCTTATACTGTAACACATGAATAACATGTGCCACAGTTGTAATATGCTCATTTATATTGTGGACATCCTCCACGATCCCTTTCATTGTTGTTTACAACACATACATAAGATGCACTAAGCTAGCATTGGTGAATTGTCATGTTAGTTGCAAGACTTCCACTGTGATGCTTGTGGCTCATCCAGATATTATTAGTCAGTTGAGTCTCACGGTTTGCTGTTCAATTCCTGACAGGGGCAACATTATATGAAAGAGCTGATGTTTCATAAACACCACTGTATCTAGTTATTCTTATCCATTTTTATGTCAGGCAATGAAATATCATCACAGGTTGGGATGGCAGGACAGTGAAATGTTCATTCAGGACCTGTCGTGCAATAAGTACTCATGTTGCATGTGCACTGAGTATTAGCTTTTATGGTATACCTACACAGATAGACTGGTTCTCACTTCTGGCACAGTGTATGTTCTACTTCGTAGGTATAGGTTTCTTGGCAAAGAATCTGTTATATTATAAAAGTCAGTGTTGTGTGGACAGTAAAACATTCAGCTCCTTTCTGGCATTTTGATTAAAAGTGATTTTTCATATTATATCCAAGCCTCCTGTGTTAACACACAGACATTCAGTTCAGTCGTTTGTGACAGCCTACATTGCTATCTGATGTGGTGCATACTGTCAATACAGGGGCTGGGGAGAACCTTTTATAATAGGCAGGAATTTTAATCTGGTAATATCTGTCTGTCTGAACAATGTTTAAGACAATAGTAGCTTACATAGACTCAAAGAGCCAGCTCTTTCATGCATTTTCGTAACAGGTAGGTCACCAGTACACCTTATCTGGTATAATAGTGCTGCACACCCTTTGAGGGTGTTCTTTCCTATGTGACTAACATGCATAATATCTGGAGCACACATAATTGTTATGCATACCCATAAATCAATGAAACAACCAAACGAAACTGGAAAAGCGGCAATAATTTATTCCGGTACCTCGGCTGAGTGCCTTCAAAGGAATAAAACCAACAATTTCTTAGCTGCTTATATATTATACATAATACCAATTAAACAATTAATTAATTAATTAATTAATTACACAATACCAATAAAGTTAAAGAGACATACTATATAAAACACTGAAAATCTTCATGTAAAATACATTCAGTATAAATATGAAAATATGAAAAGACACCTAAGTGCATCACAAAACATAATACAAATTGATACCAAAAATCAAAGTGTAAGATTTACTTCTAAATTCATGCCCCTGGAATTTGATATATTTGTGGAAAATTTGCATCAGAACAAGTTTGGCTTGGAATTTACTTATAATGTGAATTCTCGTACAATCCAGTTTTTGGATATTTTATTGTACGTTGATCAAAATGAATTAGTTCAATATAGACCATTCAGAAAAGATACGGCTTGTAATAATTTTTTACACACTAGTAGTGCGCATCCTGCACATTTAATTGAGGCACTTCCATTTGGGGAATTTAAACGTATTCAGGAACATACTTCTGAAAACATCTTCTTAAATTTGGAATTTGAAAATGTTAGACATAGGTTAAGGTCTAGAGGCTATTCAGATAAAATGCTTAAAAATAGTGTTGATAGACTAGTAAATTCAAGTAGAACTACTTATAGGGCTAACAAGACTTGGTCTAATATTTTAAAAGATCATGAGTGTGTAATTGATGACAATGTTAGTATATATTTTGTTACAAAATTTTCTCCTTTTTCGAAAATGATGAAAGACGCAGTAGATTTTTTATGGCCAATTGTCTGTGGTAATGAGGAGATAGGTAATCTGTTTCCAGATTTTGTTTCTTTTTCCTATGGGAGATATGCCAACCTTAAAGAAATTTTGAAATTTAGGTCTAATTCTAGCGATATTGTAGGTCCAGGAATGGTTATTTTGCCTCATGGCATGTTCAGTTGTGGAAAATGCAAAATTTGCAAGAATGTTAAGAATTTATCAGGCAGTACCATAAATGGGGTGAAATACACTGCCCAGAATTATTTTAATTGCAAATCTTGTGGGGTAGTGTATATTATTGGCTGTGATTGTGTTCCAAGTAAAGATTACATTGGCCAAACAAAACGCCAATTAAAAATACATGTTTTGGAACACATGGGTGATGTTAGAAATGCTAGAATTGACAGTCCAATTGCTGAACATTTTAACACAGCTCATAATGGTGCTGTTGAATCATTATTTTTTTGTGCTTTAGCCAAACCTGCATTTGGTATTACTGGTAACTACTTACAGAATCTTTTAAATCTTGAAAGTAGATTCATTTTGAAGTTCAGCACTTTAAAACCTAGGGGCATGAATTTAGAAGTAAATCTTACACTTTGATTTTTGGTATCAATTTGTATTATGTTTTGTGATGCACTTAGGTGTCTTTTCATATTTTCATATTTATACTGAATGTATTTTACATGAAGATTTTCAGTGTTTTATATAGTATGTCTCTTTAACTTTATTGGTATTGTGTAATTAATTAATTAATTGTTTAATTGGTATTATGCATAATATATAAGCAGCTAAGAAATTGTTGGTTTTATTCCTTTGAAGGCACTCAGCTGAGGTACCGGAATAAATTATTGCTGCTTTTCCAGTTTTGTTTGGTTGTTTCATTCAGTTTTTGCTTGGTTTGTTGGTTTACCCATAAATCAAACAGGATTAGGGCTACCCATCCCAGGGACCTAAATATAGCCTGCAATTTAAATAGGACATGGTGGAGGAACAGATTTATCTCTCAGCAATTGCCACATCTTTGGTACAGGCTACAAATTCATGTGAAACATAGCATCTCTGACACTGTTCAAGAGGAACCTGGATGAGTGGATGGGGCTCCATAAATTCTTATCGGGGATAGAGCCCACAACCCTCTCGGACATGGGCAGTCATCATTAAATGCAATCTTGCAAGTTCCCCCATCTATTGATTTTATTGAAGCATTTGAAAAAGCATGCATCAAGGACATATATTCTTTATTTGATGGCAGAAAATGCACTAAAAATTTTGTCAATATGAATCAAAATAAGAGAAAAGCACTTGAATATTTATGTCATGAAGCAACTATAAGTATTAGACCAGCTAATAAAGGAGGACCTATGGTAATAATGGATTATATTTTCTATAGAGATGCAATGAATGCCATGCTTAGTGACAATATGGTTTATGCCCCTCTTGATATCCAGCAAGTAGAACAATGCATCTATAGGATCTGTAATGAACTCTTTGAATGTCTACAGTTAGGACAAATTGATATGGAATTATACACCTATCTTTTGGTAGATGAACCAACTATCCTGTTATACAGGGACTACCAAAAATTCACAAACATCCACGTACACCACCAATGAGACATATAGTAGCAGGAAGGGGGTGGTGCACTGAACCCTTATCTATTTATATAGAACAACATCTTAAGCCCATTTTAGCAAGGAACAGCACCATTTTAAAGGACACTGAGCACTTCCTTAGGGATTTGTATGCTCATGTGTATAATAAACCACCCACATAGAATTGTTTAAAGGTAGCTATGGATGTAGAATCTCTCTTTATGACTATACCTAATGGAAAGGGAGTGGATTTGCAAGGACAATATTTGATAGGAGATGGAACTTATGATCATCATAAGGTAGAACTTTTGTGTTTCCTGATGAAATTGTTCTTAAGAACAATGTGTTCATGTTTGAGAAGGCCATTTACAGACAGAAGGATGGCGTAGCTATGGGCAATTGCCAGTAGCTACGCCAACCTGGTCATGGCCAAATGGGAGTGAAACAATATACTTAGACAAACTAGATTAGATAATGTTGTCTTTTACCAGAGATTTGTAGATGACTTCTTCCCTTTTAGGGATGGAGGTAGGGATGAATTCACACAATTCCTGGATGAATTGAATAAAAGCACTGACTTCTTAAGATTCTCTGCTAGCATCTCAACAGAGTCTATTGAGTTTTTAGATGTGAGAGTCATTAGGAAGATTATGGGTGAATTTACCACTGAAATCTTCAGGAAGAAGTGTTATAGGAACACTTTTGTCCATAGACAAAGCATGCATCCTAAACATGTGTTTAAAAATATTATGACAGGGTAGGCATTAAGATCATCCAGGTTAATAGCAGATGATTCTGCATTTTTGAATGAATTATATGCCCTTGAACAAAGATTTTTAGATAGAGGCTATGATGAGAAAGAAATTGAAATGGTCACTACAAACACAGTCAGGATGAGAAGTAATGAAGGGAAACCATATTTTTCTACTCCTTTGCACCATAGGAAGGAGAACGTAGCTAAACATAATCATATGAGGGTATCAGTAACACCAGGCTGTTACAGGACATCTATTCCAGGAATTGGAATATACTTACATCTAATGAGAGAGTGGGGTCTTTAGTGGGGGAGGTCCCTAGGTATGCGTTTAAGAATAAAAAATCTCTTAAAAGGTTGTTGTGCAACCCCAAGAATGGGGAAGGTCCTGGCATACAGCAGTCTGAACCAACTTATGGTACATTCCCTTGTGATACTTGTAATTATTGCCACCTTGTTGATAGTGGAGCAAGTTTTAAACATCCAGATACAGGTAAAACTCTGTGTTTCAAAGCTATTGCTGATTGTAACACCACTAATCTTGTCTATTTAGCTTATTGTACATCCTGTCAGTCATTCTATATTGGAATGACTACATGGAGATTGTGAGATAGGATGAGAGAACATACCTATGATATCTCTAGGAAAGCAGAGACCAATGCTCTAGCCAAACATGTCATGGCGTTTGGCAACAAGCACACCTTCAAGTTTATGGTAATAGAGATAGTGAAGCCAGGGAATAGAGGGGATTCTATTAAAAGTATAGTGGAAACTAAAGAACTTGAATAGATTATCAGGATGCGGGCGAACATGGGGTAGGGTCTGAATGATAAGATCTCTATTAGACCTATTTTGGTTAGCAGACCCTTAGCGAGATACCACGTTCACTAAGCCATAATTCCATAGGCATCTTTAGAATTTTACTTTATGTCTTAGAATTTTACTCTATGTCTTTAAGTGTTACTGTTCTTAATTGATGCTGCTTTGTGATTGGATGTTTTCTGTTTTAAATAATCAGTAATGATGTTATGTAACTGCCTGATGAAGCGCTCTCCTATCTTTTTGGATTAAATATTTGCTTTTAATTGCTGTGTTCTGGTGCCTCTTTTCATTTTTGCTGTGTATGTGTTTAATGATGTTGCAGCTTAAGAAAGCCCTGCAATGAAATGTATGTCAACAAAACAGCCACAGCAGTCTAGTAACTATGAACTTGTAGATTTGCCTTCCATTCACTAAGGCAATATTACCAGCTAACCAACTTTTTAATGTGACATAGGCAATTAATTCTTCAAGGCCAGCAGGCAACGAATTCGTACATGAAACACTGAAATGTAAAGTTGTTTGCCAGTAGCAATGTCTTCATTACTAACAGACATCTTTAATGTGAAATTATTCTGATGAATTTTACTCCTGTGGTGCATATTGACTGATATCGGTGAATTGTAATGACAGTCATTAAAGTGTTTTTTATCGCTGAAATGTTCAGAAATGAGTAGTATTGTCATTATTGGTTCATACCTTTTCTTTTACTGCTTACTGGAAAATTTCAAAAACTACAAATTTAAAACATACTCTAACAAGTGGTGCTATGTTATACAATGAACATCATTTAATACAATCAGGAAGGTGACACAAAGAACATGTGCATGCATACATGGTCCTAAAAATGTGTGCAAAGAGCCTAGGGTTTTAATACAGCCCAAAGGAAAACTTAATGGGCCACTGGCCAGATGTATTTTTTTTGTATGTAGGTTTTAATGCCATTTCAATGAATGTGAGTTTCAAGGGCAGGGAAGTTAACTGTTCGTGCCAAGTCTGTTTTCATTGTGAGACTGTATTGTTTGTTTATCAAATGGATATCAGTGTTTGTGCTATAAAATGTGAAATAAAAGTTTTAAATTAAATCCAAATATCTGTAATCATTGTAGAAATAAAGAGAAGATAGCATGCGCACTGTCAGGTATAAACAATATTTGTGGTAACTGGGGAGAAATAGCCAGGTAATGGGACACTGGAATGGCTGTGGGGGGCTGCTGTGGGGTGCACAATCCATTACTCTGCCTAGGGCCCCATTTGACCATGATCTGGCTGTGTGCAAGATAGGTATATTGTGTTTTTTTTTAATCAACACTGTCATGTAGTGGGACCTTGGCTGATAAACTGTAACTAGTGTAATATACAAACATAATTTTTAAATGTCATAAACAACATAATTTATAATTGTGCTATTTTTTTATATGTGTGTAGTTATGTTAGCAGCACTGTATGGACTACATCATGTTTTGAAAACTACTGTGGGTGATTAGCACACCTACCCGGTAACTAAATATAAACAAAATATATTCTAGTTTAGGAGGGGAAGTTAAAGATTTTTTTTCATAACATCATTTATATAGAAGTTTGGCCTTGTTGTAGCCTTCTTTTTTGACAGGTCAGTTTTAATTTTTTATTTATTTATACTTTGCTGTTTTGGTGATGCCAAGTGCAGATAAGTTTTGATGTTGAACTGGGCAATAGGCAAGGTCTATTTTGATTTAGTTCTACAGGTGGTTGAGGTAGAACTCAGGTTGCAGACAATTGCTGAAGGTGAGCTTAAATGCCATAATGCAAGCACCCAAACTCATTCTGGGCTCCAAGACCACTACTATTAGTTTCTCTGATGTGTCACAGTCTTAGACAATATTATGTATATTACACATTACACCATAAGCAATAGCCCTGCATAGGCAGTGGAAAGCACAACTTAGTCAAAGAAAAAATATGCTGTGTTTTATTATTTTCTCTATACTACATGTGCTATAACCTGAATATATTAGTTCTCACTATACTGTATACAAATTTGAAATAACTATGGTTTGCCCAATTATTATATAAATAGCATTTAGCAACAAGAAAAGTTGAGCAGTTAATTGTATCCAAGGCAACTCAGGGGTGGCCAGATCAATCACTGAGATTACGTTTTCATCTGGGTATCTGAGATGCTCTGAGCCAAAGATGAATCATAGAGAAATTATAATGTCATACAAATCAAACTGTACTTTTCAAACAAAAATCAAAAAGCATATTTATGGCTCACAGATATTACAAATATTTACAGGAAGATTGCTATTTGTTTTATATTAGGTCTTTTAAGAAGTAATGCAAGAAACATAGTGTGCAACACAGCACTCATCATTTTTGTTATGTGCAATGATTTATAGGTCCTGTGAAGGTTAAGATAATGATGTCATCTTCCTTTCAAACTCCTGTTGTCTCTATGGCAATACACTTTATAAAAACATTTTCCATTGGGGAATACTTACAGGCAAAACAGCCTCTTCTAATGACATTCTTAATGAACAGTTTCAGTTGTGGTGTCATGCTATTTAATGACACCCTCAAAATGTTTTCTTAAGGGTGACTTCATAATGAAATAGCACAGAGCAAAAATAGAATAAGGTTTACAGTTCTGACTTCAAATTGATTTGACATCTTCAAGCATTTTTTTTTTGGATTTTAAAAGACGTCTGACAAAAACCATAAAGGTGCTTCTAAATAAATACAACATAATTATTCATCAGGACAGTTGAAATTCAGTTTGAAGCATGCATTAGAAACCATAAGAATGATTTTCCTGACACTATAGTCTGATGTCTTTATAGATTTTGCTTTGGTTGTATACAGGGTCTTCAATTTGCTTTCATGCTGCAGTTCACAGTTTACCTTAATCTGTCTTTAAGTCTTGCACAAAAATTTCATATGTAAGGATAAGTGAAATGGTCCTATATTCTGGAGTCAAACAAGGCCATCAAAACCATGAGGACTGCAATCAGTCACACTGCTTTGCAAGGATTGAATACTGATGTGCTAATTTAATTTCTGAAATTAGCAGACTTACATCAGTAATTGCAAGTCTAAATTTCAGATTTTATGTCGAGTTTATGGCTATTCTTATATTACATTGTAAATGCAAATGGAATGCAGAACAAGGAATAAAACATTGCAGTCAGGATAAAGAATAGTCGCTTTAAAGTTCATATTGCATATCTGTAATGAGGAGTGCTTCATGGGATGATTACATTTAAATGTCTGTGGTTAAATTAAAGTCACAAGCAAATGCCTAGATTCCTACTAAACAATATAACTCAGCAGACATTTTTACATCTTCTAATGTTAATCTGTTCAAGAGATTCAAAAGAAATTTTATTTTAACAGTTTGTTGCAGATGGAAATGGTTTTCTGAATGAATCATTTTGGCACTTTATGCCGATAAATTTCACAATAACACTGAAGCTGTGAAGCATAAGTTTAGCTTAAAATTATACCCATATGAATGATATCTGATACTCAGATTGATTGATTTTATGGTGATAATGCTAAGAATCTGCTAAAATGTGTTCATAATGTGTACACTTATTTGAGTTTGTGAGGTTACCACTGAACGTATAAAGTGTAAACGTAAACAATAACTTAGAGTGCCCATGTGAATAAATTCAGCTTCTTACATATTCAGACATGACCAAACACAATGGCATGAAGAAAAAAGAACTCTAAAGATATAAGATGCAGTTTATAACTAGTAGGGGTGACCTGACTAACATATACAAAGTTCATAAATATGGATAATAAGGAATAGTTAGACACAACTGTGAACAAAGGCAAAATATCTAGAGTCTGGTATGTGATACAAGTTACTGGCCACAATAAACTAAGTAACTATCTGGTATAACAAAAAAAGGTCTACATAAACATAATGATACCTATATTAATATGCAGTTATGTTTTTGTTAACATGTACAATACAACAACAGCAGTATAACATAAAAAAACAGTTTCTAGTACTAATAATGCAATGTTACTGAACTACGGACTGTGGTAGGTAACAACGAAGGGGGTGAGTTATTGGTGACATAGGCCATATATGCCATGTGTATTACATAAGACATCCTAGTGAGGAGCGGGGCTAATGAGGCTGTTTGGCTTGTCAGGGGTCATTGGTGCTCTTTAAAGGGAGAATTTATTTTCATACAAGTATCCACAAAATGTTCTACATGGAAGGGATGTGATCCACAAGGGAGGGCTCACACCTTTATGAGCAGGATATGGTTTCATCCATGTCATCTTTATTCAAAAGGCTGAAATATGTCTTCAATAATTTATCACAGCTGTGCACTCATGATGATTATCAAGAATTGGAGTAAGTATAATTTTTACATATTGGACAGCATATCTCTGTGCATAATGTCATCAGAGTTGTGATAATTAAATTACTTTTCTGGTATGCATCTATGTTTATCTCACCCTGAGATTTGGGTATAAGATAAAGATAAAGGGGCAAGTAGTCAACAGCTAATGTAATGGCATTCAAGAGACAAAATAGAAATTGAATATAAACAGTAAGGTACACAAAAAACTACGTTTATATCAGTCACACTGCATTTTTTGAGTCATAGAAAATAACTTATATCAAGATGGCTGACTGTTCCAGATATATTTCTGCTACAGATATCGAGACAGAGGAGGCACAGGACAGTCCAGTTAAATAGGCAATTATATGTTGGGGTACCCTCATGTCTATATACGTATGTACTTCTGAGTAGTATATGCCCTTTCCTTTGTAGTAACTGCAGATGAGTACAAATTTGTATGGGTTGTTACAATCACTACAATCCCCTCAATAAGGTATGTGGCCTTTAAAATGTTTATGATCATACATACACAAATACAGAATTATGTTTGCACAGTAATTTAGGCAAGACAGATTGCATAACAAGTATTACTTACAGTTATTGTACATACTGTGTGTGTTTTTAAATGAACATTCCATGGCACATGCTGTATAATTTCATATCAATGTAAATGAGGTACTATAGATACCTTAATGGAGCATGGGATTAACTTAATTGGCAGAGGTGGTTATGTGAACTGAAGGAGCTGTATCTAAGAGGACATACCTCAAAGAGGAATGCTAATGGTGGCCATGATAGGTCAGCAAGGACTTGATGGTGTAGGGACACTGAAAGAATCTTCTGTGCTGCCACACTTGTGAGATGATGCAGACAGTGCAGAGATACCACTGGTAGTGGTCCCTTAGAACCTTCACCATCAAACGATGAGGAGTTCCTTGTCTCCCACCATCCAGAGTCCTCAAATGGCTGAATAGCTGGAGGGGGCATTGAGGTTGGTGTCCCTTGGTAGACAGGTATGTTATGTAGGTGATATTTTTGCTGACCTACCCACCTACTGAACCTATGATATATATATATATATATATATATATATATATATATATATATATATATATATATATTTATATGACTGACAAATTTTGTGTATTACAACTGCTGCTTACAAAGACATATATCAATTCCTCTAATGATGAGAGACCAGATAATATGTTATCTGTGTGCATTCTGCATTGATGGATTGTATATGTGGCTGTTTTGTTGACATGGGTGGTGCAGTGGTGCTGTGGTTAGTGTAGTCACCTCACAGCAAGAGGTTCCCCATTTTGATTCTCAGCTGAGGTACTTTCTGTGCGGAGTCTGTATGTCCTCTCTGCATTTGCACGGGTTTCCTCTGCATGCTCCAGTTTCCTCCCACATCCCAAAGACATTTTATGGAGCATTTCTCCCCAGGCCTCTGCTGAAAATGGGATCTGTTGCAGTCAAGAGTTTCCTGGAAACAAATGTTAAATAAATAAACAAACATGCATTTCATTGCATGGCTTTCTTAAGCTGCAACATCAGCCATCAGATCCACATGTAAACGCAATCTTGTCTTGCCATTGTCATCATTTAGTATTGCAGAGATGTATGCTACTGTAACTGTAGGTTGTAGTACACAGACATTTTTATATGGGGCTGTAGGTTATAGTACACAGACATTTTTATATAGGGCTGTAGGTTATAGTACACAGACATTTTTATATGGGGCTGTAGGTTATAGTACACAGACATTTTTATATGGGGCTGTAGGTTATAGTACACAGACATTTTTATATGGGGCTGTAGGTTATAGTACACAGACATTTTTATATGGGGCTGTAGGTTATAGTACACATACATTTTTATATGGGGCTGTAGGTTATAGTACACAGACATTTTTATATAGGGCTGTAGGTTATAGTACACAGACATTTTTATATAGGGCTGTAGGTTATAGTACCCAGACATTTTTATATAGGGCTGTAGGTTATAGTACACAGACATTTTTATATAGGGCTGTAGGTTATAGTACCCAGACATTTTTATATAGGGCTGTAGGTTATAGTACCCAGACATTTTTATATAGGGCTGTAGGTTATAGTACCCAGACATTTTTATATAGGGCTGTAGGTTATAGTACCCAGACATTTTTATATAGGGCTGTAGGTTATAGTACACATACATTTTTATATAGGGCTGTAGGTTATAGTACACAGACATTTTTATACACGGGATTGTATTTCTATTTATTGATTTAGTTATTTATTTATCTATTTATTTATTTATGTACATTTGTTTACCGGGTAGTAAACAAACAAATCTGACTGGGCCAGAAGCCCGTTTTCATGGGAGACCCAGGAAGAAAAGTGCCAACAAGTAATTAACAGAAAAAAAAACAGCAGTGGAAAAATACAGTAGAATATCACATACAGTGTACAAATACAGACTTATACAACAACCCCCCTATTAATATTCCAAAACGTGTACACTGATTGGTCAGCGTGCACATTGTAAATCAGACTTATTCTAATGGAAAAAGGTCCAGTCGCCCGGACTTTTTCCATTAGCATAAGTCTGTTTTTTTTTTACAGCAATGGAGAATGCAAAATCTCCGTTGCTTTTTAAGAAACTGTCTCGCTATGTTAAAGGAGTTTAACATAGCCAGCCAGCCTTAAAGAAAGCAATGGAGAAAGCAAGATCTCAGTTGCTTTTTACAAAGTGTTAAAAGAGTTTTAAAGCTGTCTCACTATGTTAAACTCCTTTAACATAGCAAGACAGTTTTTAAAAAGCAACGGAGATCTTGCTTTCTCCGGTGCTTCCACCCACAGCTCTGATGTACTGCGTAAGCATATGCATGCGCAGTACATCAGAACTGCCGCAGAATACCAGACAGCCGTGGAAGGGCAGCAAGGGGGCATTATACAATGCCATTATTTAAGAAAAGTAATTATTTTTTTTCTTAAATAATGTCGTATAATAGCAATAACCCACGCCTGGGTGTGGGTAATGCTGGATTTACCCACGGTTGTCTTTGTTTGGCCACTCGGGCTTCACACTCATGACCAAACCACACCAACTGTGGGTAAATCCAGAATTACCCACACCCAGGCATGGGTTATTGCTTAAATATTTGATTAAAAGTTACACGGAGGCTAGTTCATGCTAGTTCATAATATACAGCTGAGTATGCAAATCTAGATAACAAGAATAAAGAAACTTTTTTTCAAAGTTGTTAGGTTAGAATAGGAGAAACAAACAGACACATAATAACTACCTGTCTCACAGGATAGTATAAGGTGGAGTGCATACAAAGCTGATCTAGTTAGAGTAAGAGACAACATACCAATGTAATTATCCTATGTCTCTGCAGGAGCATAGCCAGTGATTAGTAAGGTCTTCTTTTAGGAGTAATTTGAATTTGTGACTGTCTGGATTTTTTTAAGATGTGTTGGGGTAATAAGTCTGAGGTTTTGGCTATTTTATTAGAGTGGAGGAAGTCTCCATAGTAGTTATGGGATTTAGTTACCTTTAACATTAATTTGTCAGATGATCTAAGGGACCTAAGGTTTGTGTTAGGCTGACCTAAGTCAATGAGAGCAGGGCAGATGTTGGCTTTATAGATGATACTGTGGGCAGTGATTAGTTGGCTGAGATATAATAGGCTGGGTAGCTTATTCTTGTTGAGTTGGTGAAGGCTGGAACAGTGATGAGATTTATGGGGTGAGTTAACCGCAAACTTGGCTATTTTGTTATAGCAGGTCTCTAGGTTTTTCAAGTTGGACTTGCACAGGTTGGTAAAGATTTGGGAGCAATAAAGGAGGGTGGATAGCAGGTGGGATATGGCTCTGGATAGTCTGGAATTGCTGGTTAGGTATGGCTTGGCCCTACTGAGTGAGCCATGTTTGATGTGGACTTTTTTAATTGTTTGTGATATATGTTTATCAAATTTAAGATAGTCATCTATAGTTACACTGAGAAGCTTAGTTTGATTGACAGGTTCAATTTTTGTACCATTAGAGGAGTAGATGGTGAGAGAAGGTAAGTTTTTTAGGTTTTTTATTACTGAAGACCATTAGCTTAGTTTTGTTTGGATTGGGTATGCAATGATGGTCAGTGAGGGAGTTTTCTATGTCTTGGAGAGATTTTTGTGTTTTTTCTTGTAGTTCCTGAGGTGAGGGGCAGAACAGAAAAGAGAGGCATTGTTAGCATATTGAATGATAGAGGCTTGTTGAGTGGAGAGACTGATGCTATTGGTAAATGTGACGAAGAAGAGAGGTCTGAGGATGGATCCTTGGGGGACTGCAACAAAGATTGGTAGAAGTGGAGAGAGTTTGTTTTCCCATTTGGTAGACTGCTGTCCATTAGAAAGATAGCTGGGAAACCAAGTCAAGGATGTTGTACTGAGGTTTTATGTAGCTAGTTTGTTGAAAAGTATTACGTGGGATACCATATCAAAAGCTTTGGACACATCAAGGAAAATGGATAAGACAAGTTGGTCTTATTTTTGAGGAGGTTTACAGTGTTAGTGAAACTTATAAGTGTGGTATTAGTACTATGCTTAAGTTGGAAGCCGCGTTGAGAATTTGATAAGAGGTTGTTCTTAAGGAAGTGATCAAGGAGTAGATGAATGCATTTAGAATCTTTCCACTTCATATAACAGCAACATAGATGTGCATAGTACAATAGTCACACCTATCTGTTGGCAGCTTTTCACCTCCCCTTCATAAGCATCGACTGCATGGCGCTTTTCTTTCATATGCAGGCATCATGAACACTTCCAGGTTGAGTTGCACTAAGGTGCATAATGAGGTCATCCATAAAAACACTACCTGACACAGAGTGATGTTCACTCCCTTCATTTCTATTACCAGTTAACTTTTTTTATCGATACATGGAGTAGTTAGAAATGGCATAGAACTGTTGCATGGTAGTTTGCCACTCCTATGGCATACTCAGGCTTTGGATGTAGTCATTCACCTTTTGGTACATGACTGAAAGCAGCTGCCCTGTTATACAACTAGCAGCTGTTTGAGACACCCATATAGTATTACCCATGTGTCCCAGAGCTAGTATACCAAAGCTTATGCTTACGTTCATTTGTCCTAGAACTGAATCACACTGCAGATTGCATAAGAACATGTGGAGTGCATACATCCCAAACCCGGTCTGCACCGACTCTCTGTCTACACCATAACTGTCTGGTCATTCAGATGGCTTGACTACAGCTAGACTCACCACTGTGCTGGCTGCCATCTGAGTGCAGTGTGCATTCTCATGTCTTGACCCTGCTCTGGAGTAACCATGCCTGTTGCAGCTCATCTTCAGAATGCTGTATGTTCCTTAATATATTGCAATTTCCACAAAGAAAATATATGCTTTCTTCTATGTTTTTATGGCGTCCACCACATATCGTTTTGGATGTAATGACATACTGCCATGATTTGATTTAGTGATCATTCACGTTCGCATGGTACATGTCATGTTTTGGAACTGGGTGTAGGTCCATGGCAGTTGTAGTTATACTATGGAGTTCTACATTATAATATATGGTGATTGCTTAACTTTTACAGAATTGCCAACTCTGTATTTCCACCAAGGTCATTCACTGATGTGCTTTGTTCAGTGCAACTTTCTTTTTTGATCTGTCCCATTATCAGAATAGAATTGCACTGATCTTTTAGAAAACATGTACTTGAATTTTTAACATTGTACTACTTTTTGGGGAGGCTGTGTATTTGCAATGAATTACATTTTTATGAAAGGTATGTTCATATTGATATTATTAAATATTGATATCTGTTTTGTGTGTAATATTCTTTGCTTGAAATAAATAAAACTGAGTCTTATAATTCAAATAGAAACATTTCATATAGTTAAAGTAGTGGAAAGCTTTAACATTCTTTCCTTTGCCATGTCTGCCATTCAACAAAGTATGCACTTATAACTCTGAGTTAAAAGAGGTATTAATAGACAACCAGGAGATTTTAACCACTTCCATACAGTGATGAGGAACTTAAATAATACTTTACAATAATCAGAAATATAAAGAACATTTTTCTTGTATTTTATCCAGCAACGTCGTCACTGGCTACATAATCAGTAATACCAAGGGGCATGAAGAACTGGAGATAGTTTAGATTACAAGAAGGAATTTTGTACCTAAATGGCAACTTTGCCTTGTTTACGAATATCCTGATGGTTTCTGTAATGGAAGCAAAAATACTGATTTCAGTGGTCTGAATGATCTTCAACGACCTTTGGAGCACTCTCATGGTATGAGTTAATCCTTCTCAATATCAGGTATCGAGCTAAAGCTGATTGCCATCTATTCTTTTCACTCGCAGTTCAGATACATTTGGGAGGTCACAGGACATTAAATATGTGAGTGTGCTTCTAACACTGGACACTATCAAGGCAAGGCACCTCAGTAGGAAACTACTGACAGGGCCTTCAAAGTGTGGTAGAATGTATCCCTCCTATGGAACAGGAACTAATAATATTATAGATGGTCTTATTGCCCAGGCTGCTTGTAACAGGCTTCTTATTTCTGGTTAACAGGCCAAAGCATTAAAACAACTCAGCAAATGGAAAAGACCATTTTATGCTTCATTTTCCCTGAGCCTCAATGGTTACTTCAACATAAAATGGTGGTCGAATCTTTCATCAATAAATTTTTTTCATGCCAGTATATTAAAGCTAGTTCTATTTTTTTTTTAATTATTAACTTCACGGATTTTAGCGATAGCCTAATTAATCTTCGAATATATTTCATGAACAAGTCTACAACAAAGTAATTCAAAAGAAAAGACCTCAAAGAAAAAAACATAACTACAAGAAAGCCTACAAGTCCAGCAATAATTACCGTTCATCATATGCAAATCCTCATAAAAAAGCCTTCCTTCTAAATAGTTACTCTTAAAAATCCTGCATTAAGGGGATACTGATCTCATTAATCTGTCACCAATATTTAATCCCCATTCATGTATCTCATTTGCACCTTTTCCCAAACTCCCTCCTCTCTAAGTTTAGCCTGTCTGCCTTCTTGGACCACTAATACTACCCCAATAGATTCAAAATCTGTTTAATGTCATTATATCATCTCTCTGTTCAATCTGCCATTTTGTCTTCTTGTTAACTTTGTCTCCTATAATATTATTACATCTCCTTCTCCCTTTGTAGTGTCCTGTGTAATATCTCAATTACCAGTATGATAAATATCCGCTACATTTCAAGAAATTTTATGGAAACCCCTTTTACCTTCTACAGCTCCTTATAATATCTAGTTCTTCTACTTTTTTGTTTAATAATCATCCAGTCACATCAATATTTCACCCACCTTTATTTCCCTCCTCTCTGCCACACACATGATCCCCATTCAATTCTCACCTGGGTTGGGACCAAGTTCCATTTATTTCCCTGAGGTCTACACCCAGCCTCATCAACTTTTGTGGCAAATGACGCATGCTACACTAGTATCTCCTAAGTGGTCTCCTCCCAGGCCCTGCAACTCTACTCCAGCAACTTAATGCACACACGCATCCCATTCATTATATTTCCTTTTGACATAAATAATGCATAATTACATTTACACGGAGAACCTTCCCTTTCTATATTACAATTATTTCTGTCTTCTAAATTATTCCATAATAAGTAACTGTTGGCTATTAAACATAAAGAAAACATATAAATTCATTTTATAAGACTAATATCCCTCAGTACAAACTTATGCATTTTATATGTTACCGTTTCACTAAAGGAAAAAAAAAAAAGCAAATTTAGTCTCATTTCACAGTGCACACACATATACATGTATGTATATCCCTTTGAATCTATGTAAAATTATCCAAAAATCAGTACAGTCATATCTCTCTTAAAAAAAATAAAAAATAACAATTAACACTCATTACATCCTGCCTATTAATGCCCTTGAGGAAAATTAAATGCACATTAATCTATTAATATTTAAAGCAGAAACATAAAATATTAATTCATATTTATTGATAGCACTAAGAAAAGATGAATTTTTGATACATCAATCAGTAGTGAACGAAACACAATCAGATTTAAACATATACCTTTTATGTGTACATATTGGAAAGATGATGATTGCCACAGTGGCTTAACCTGAATTGCAATCTTTGGATAATATTGCCAAAAGCATCAGTCTTGACTCTTAAAAATTAAGTTCAAGATTTCCACTTACAAAAGTCAAGAATCAAAGCATTCAAGAATTCTATAGCAGCTTTCTGGAATTTATTGAGTCAAGTGCTTATACTGGTGAAACTCTTCATAATGTATGGCATTTGAGCTTTTTTAGAACTTTGCCATGTTCTTAAGCTTTTCCTTAGGATCCTGGTAGATGTCCTCCACATTGCATTCATCACTGACTCCCAAGCTTTTATCATTAGTCCATTATCACAATGTACATTCTTCCCAGCTACAATACCAAGACCTGTGGAAACATATTAGTAACTCCCTCCTTAAATTAAGGATTGAAAGAAGAGGCAGCCTTAATAATACCTTCATACCTTCATTGTGCTGAAGGATCACCTCACTTGAGCCAGCTTTTGGTACCATCTTTATGTACCCCTTAATACTATCTGATAGGCTCTTCTTCAAGTGTGGAAATGGTAGGTCAGCTTTAACTTCTTCATGCTGTCATTACCCTAAACTGGACCAGAACTTCCAGAGCCCTACTAAATCCAGATAAGTTCCCAGGCCTCCTGTTCTACAGCTCATGCTTCTACCACCAACACTGCTGGATACACAATCCACTACACAATCAGCGTTTTCTTTATTTCTCTCCTGACATCAGAATCTGTTTAGTGTCATCATATCATCTCTCTGTTCAATCTGCCATTTTGTCACCTTGTTAACTTTGTCTACTGTAATATTAAAAATGCTTCAGACACAGGGCTTTTCAAAAATCTTACTATACCCTTATTTAGCTGCTTTCTATGTGAATGCAATGCAACAGATAAGCATTATTTAGGAGCCCATCCATTACCATATAGGAATGTAGTTTAAAGATAACTTGCCTAGGTCTGTTGCTACCCTAGATTATGCCATCACCTGAATCAGGCTTTCAGAACAACAGACACCTGCTCAGTAGTTTATAGGTCATGACACATGATTGATTAAAAGTATATTCAGCAGGTATGGCTGGGGATCAGAATGGGGTCTTGATCCATGTCTCCTCTTGATAACCACAATCACCTGCTGGTATTGATAGCAGCCTACATTAGCACTGGACGTTAACACAGCAGCAATACAGATGAGACAAAAGTGCTTCTGTCAATGTGATGTACCCTCTCCACTTCCCAGCAAAAAGCCATAGTGGCTTTAATAGCAGACAATGGTTTATAATGCAAACAATTATGTAACTTAGAGTTCCCAATACTTCTGGCACACCAACAAAATAGATATTTTATAATTTGTACATTTTAGGCAATTTCCTTGGTCTGCCTACCTATGACTTATTGAGACCTGGCTCTTTATTTTTCCATGTAAATAATCAACTCTGGACTCCAGCAATGAAAGTAACTCTTGTTGGGTGCCCAATGATCTCTGGATTCCATGTGTTTTCCGGTGAACTATTCACATCATTTTAAATATCCTCTCCATCATTTCTCATTCAGTTAATTCACTCAAGAGAAAAAAAGGCTGAAAGTCCCCCTTTTCTGCCTGCCAGCAAGTTCCACTTATATAAAAACAGAAACAATTATTACTTAAACTGTACAGAACACCAGAAGCAGAGTGTATTCCAGAACCTCTAAAGCTGGCATAACTTTGAAGGCAGACATCTCATAAGGGCTTATGGGAAATCTCTTTACTGAATATTCTTGTTAAGGGAATTAGCTAGGAAAACTATACATGGAGGTTAAATAAGGCAGCTACTTTCAATACAGACACATGCAAAAAATAAAAATAAAAAATCATAAGCACTCTGCAGTACATTGACACCACTGATAATGGTATTTAAACAACCGATCATGGGTCTAAAACATTTATATGACAGGATATTCCATGTATACCTTTGTAAGTGGATTCATCAACATTATAGTTAGACAGTGAAGCTTTCCATTTGTATTCAGGTGGAACAGGAGCATGTCCACTGTCTTAAATATATCTGAGACATGATGGTGACTTGATGGTGTGTCCTGCAGTGCTGCCATCTGTCATATGCATAGTCAGTATACCCTAATAATGATTATATCTCTTTCCAGTAGCAGGTGTACCTGATGCATAAATGTCTACAGTATACCCACAAATTTTCAGTAGGAGAGAAATATATTCAAAGAAGGACATTAAGTGGCATAACTCCAGGAAGAAGCAATAGAATGACTATATTAGTTTAATAAAGTCTATTTTTTATTAAAGCAATAGACTAATACTTTTATGATATAATAATGGAGTCAAAGCCATCCATTGTGGGCTCCATGGTACTATACTCCAAGGTACTATAATAAGGAGTCTGGTAACACTAATCATGGCCACACAAAAGACATTCAGCACTTGCTTGGTCAAGTTATGGATTGCATTTATCAAGTTATATCATTCTGACATCTCACCAAAACTGATTTCTAAAGGGAAGAAGTAAGTAAACTGCCCTACTCATAACTACAGGTACTATATTAACTAACACCAAAAACGTAGCTTAATGGGTACTCTGTTAATTGACTTAACCAAAACATTTGAGAGAGTAAGCAACAAGCTACTGCTAAACTGATTTGTCTCTTCCAGTTTTGATTTTTCTAACAAAACAATGGTTTTCAAGTTGAACTATGAGTATGGCCATTTGTTGTTAGATCTAACAGAGCTTTGTTTTCACCTCAAAGATCAGTTTGAGCCACATTCTTTTTATGCCTTTTCATTAACCACCTTCTCCCATTCTAAAAATATCTGAAGTATTCTCTATAATAACTTTTTGAACGTTGTAGCCACCCCTCACTATGTATCTATATTGAATAAACTTCAAACAATACATGAAAAAGCTCTCTTTCTGAGTACAGAGGCAGAACAAGTAACTTGCACCAAATGCTATGAAAACCAAATGCATGTTTTGTAGTGCCCAACCAAAACTTAAAACCTTGCCTACACTTATTCTTTCCCCTTGCACTCAGTAACAAAGCAGTACTTAAACAATTCCTTTCCTATCCTGCTCTTTTATGCATTCTGTAGTACATGAACCTAGACTCTATTCATGTTATCCAACTCTGCTATGAGCATAATAGAATACCTGCTATTCAATAACAACCCATGGTGAATCCAACACAAGACAAACTAGGCAACCTAGGACCCAGTGCTACTGGGAAAAAAGGACTGATAATCATTATAAAAAAGAAAAGCCCCAAGTACGTCTTCCAGCTTGATCTCCCAACCTGATTACCTGGATCCATTTCCATTGGCCTTCAAATTGGGTCTCCTGCTGACTGCACTGTTTTGCTCCAGATTCACTGGCTTGAATACAGAGTATTCAAGAGAGTAAGACACTGAATTTTGGAGCTAAAATAGAATACCAGATACCTGCATTTGTCATCTTTTCTAGTGTGTGTGTGTGTGTGTGTGTGTGTGTGTGTGTGTGTGTGTGTGTGTGTGTGTGTGTGTGTGTGTGTGTGTGCGTGTGTGCGTGTGTGCGTGTGTGCGCGTGTGTGTGTGTGTGTGTGTGTGTGTGTGTGTGTGCGTGTATGTGTTTTTGTGTCAGTAACCACTGTGTGTTCATGTACATGTGTACATGCAGAAGGAATAGTTTTCGAATGTACCTGATTTTTCTCACTCATTTTTCTAGTCTGCTTCTCACAAAATCTGTGGCTTTGTAGTAAAATGGGGTTTGCAGTCAGTGTGTAATGACCAACTGGAGGGATTTAGATCTCATACCGCTGAGATCAGTTTTTAATATCTGCTCCTAATTTTGGATGTTTGCCCTAGATTTTTGAACTTAGAAGTTGGGAGGACATGGTGGTACAATGGGTTTTACTGTATTGTTTTACTATAGTGAGCTGAATTTATTCATTTATTTGATTGTAAGCAAACATTTTGATGGTCACGTAGACATCTGTGTGTGTAAATACTTGGTTCCTGCATCTCAGAGTAGTTATGTTGTAAGGAGGAAATTCATTTTAGTACACAGGAATATTATTACATGAACATGTTCTCTGGGTATGATCTTTGGCTTAAAAAACAATTGACAGTTTGGCTGTGAACAGACTGGACTGCATGAAGTCTGAGTTTGATGTTAATATTTTAACTATAAATACATTTTAATTTAGTTTTTTTTTCGCAAGCATATGGGTGTGAAATGCACTATGTGTGGGTTACAACAGCTTTTCTGGTACTTACTGAGGCTGAAAAAGGCTATGAGGTATTTTTGAGCTACTTTCTATAGTTAAAGGGTAAGATTCCCTCAGCCTTTGTTTGTGTTTAGTATCACTTTGACTATAGCTCTTTCACAGAAAGTGTTCTTGGGTTGCTCCGGAAGAGACACTTTCATGTCCAGTGAGCTGACCCAGGCTGTTAGAAAATGCATTATGCACTTGTCTTTTAAATTCATGCATCTTTCTGATGGCTGCTAACTATTGCTTTACTATATGCTATTTGACTATTCATCCCAGCTCGTCTCTTGTGGTTTACTGTGGGGTTGCGAGATACATTTTCAATATAAATGAGTTTCAAGGAAAGAAAATGTTACTGTTGCTCATGCTAAGTCTGCTTTCAGTATGAGTGTTTTATTAAGCAATGGCTAGCCATGTTTTCCCTGTAAAAAAATGGAATAAAAATTTGAGATTAAATCCAAATCCATGTGATGATTGTAAAAGTAAAGCAGAAGATAGTATGTATGCTGACAGGTTAGACAAGTGTTCTATGGTAAAGGGGGAAAGACAGTCAAGTAACAGGATATTGGTATGGCTTAAAGGAGACTGGTACATTACCCTGTCCAGACTCACACTTGACCATGACCAGCTCAAATAACTCAAAACTGTTTTCCAAAGGAAAATTTACAGAAAGTAATCCATTCTTTCACCCATCTCATCATTTCATCTCCTTCCATTTCCCAGTTGTCCTAACACTGCCTTCTATAGTTATAACACATATACCCCTCCCTTTCAATTCCCTCTACCCTATGTATCCACAAAACATTACTCATTCCTCTGCTATGGCCACCTCTGTCTATTCAGTTCTCTGTATTGCCCATCATTATCTCCTTTCTATCCCTTATTGATCATCTCTCTGCCTCTCCATCTCTCTTAGCTTCCTTCCACACTACTCATTTCCCACTTTTAAATTATATTTCTCATCTCTCCTTTAAATAAAGTCAATTCATAACATCCTTCAGAAGTAATTCCATCTACTATTTTTGATTTTTTTTTTTTCAACCAGGTTGCTGTAAGCTGAACTTCTAACCTTTCTGTTCAATTTGTACATTCCCACTTTGTCAGAAGAAAAATACAACTTGCACTTCCTTCCCGCATACTTCATACCAGTGTCTTTCCATTTCCTTCCATAACTTTCTTACTTAATTACCATGATACCACACATGCAAGCTGTCCACCTCTCTATCCCAAATTTGCAACAAACTGCATCCTCTCACCAGCCAGCATTTTTTATTTTCTATGGGGTTCTGTGCCAACAATAGTGTCCTCCACTAAATATTATGTGCCAGTTATGCTCCTTCTCACTATCTTAACTACTTGTCAGTTTTTCTCCAATATTTCATCTTTATTCCACACCTTACTCTCCTTTACCCATCTATCTTGCTGTTTAATCATGTTCTCCCCAGCTTCCCATACACCCAAATCTCTGACCATCTGTCTAACATGTCAATTACCTTCTCGGTTACCACTGACCATTTATTTTCCTTAATCTCCTTCTATGATGGATAAATGTCAATGCCCAGATATTTCTCATCAAAATTTAATCTTGACAGTCCAACTTCTAGATTATCTTCCTTTCCAATCATAATTTTCATCAACTTTTATTTTGTTAAACTGCAATTACAGATGCTTTCCAAATTTCCTAAAGTTCTCCAAGATGCTTGGTCACATCTCTCTGACATCTTTCAGCAAAATCAGGCCGTCAACACTAAGCAGACTGAGGTTGCTTCACTATTTCTACTTTTAACAATCACTGAAAAACATTTGAATTCTGCCTGATAACTTCTATACAACTATGAAAAAACAGACTCTAAAGTGTTGTGGATCCTTGCCACAATCTTACATTCAACTTCACCCAATCCAGTGTAACTCCATTCACCATCCTCTTTGCCCATAGCTTTCAGTATAAGATGGTTACACCCTACAAGAGTATTCCCTTTCCCATCACTCACCTCAGTGAACTGAATAAAAACCTTCCAACTAACCATATCCTTTTTTAAAACATCAACATTATAATGTTCTTCCTCTGACTCTTCATTTGTGCCAGGCCACAAAATTGAGCAACAGTCTGCAATAATCCACTGAACATCTCCCTTTTAGAATCCCTGTCTGCATATCATCCAATACATTGAGTAATTTCTTCTAAGTCTAGGCATCAATAATGAAGAAAAGAGTTTAGCATCCACATTGTACAATGAGAGAATCCTAAAATCTACAGGGTAATGCATGTTTACTAGATTAATGTTCAAAATTTAGAGAATGCATTCCATTACTATCAAAGGGCATAACTGAATGTGAAAGCAGATAGAAGTCTAAAACAGCTTAGGAAGACATATGTGCTTATTTATTTAAATGTGTTTACTGAGTTATTGTACTGACAAATAATGACATTTAGGTACAGTCCAGATGACTGAAAACATTTCACAGTGAGCAGGTAAAAAAAAAAAAAAAAAACAGATGTAAGTCATTGAGCCTTGTCAGGAAACACAACAAGGGATACACAGATGGCAGGGAGAAAAAAAATAAAGAAAATAATGAATGAAGTGGAATGGGAGAATTGTAACAAAAAAGTGGTAACTGATATATCATGCATGGTTCAAACCTGGTCACTGATAGACTTTGTGACCCCTGAGTATAGTTATACACTGTCAAAGAACAACAAGAATTCTTAACTTGATGTGGGAAGCAGAAAATAAAGCAAGCATGGAGGAGGAGCAGAAGGAGGGAAATATGGGAAAAGATTTTAAAGAAATTATAAAAAACTGAAAAATAAGGGATGGGAGGGAAGGAGATTTGACACTGAAGCTAGTGTTATCTATTACAGGAATCCTTTTGGGATGCAGTTTCAAAGATCCAAAGAAAGGAAAAGGAACATCTTGTATTGGAAGAATGTTTTTAATTATCTTAGTAATACCTGTTACAGGAACTGGGAGCAGTTGTGCTAGTTAACTCCATGGTAGCATTTGAAGATGAGTTTTGCTAAGTTTGTTTTGATTAATAGTTTCCATTGAATAGTGATAAGATGAAGTGAACAGTCAACTAATGCTGATATACTCCAGAAATCATACTCAGTCCAACTAACAGAGGTAAAATCAAATGAATATAAGGAAAAATAAAAGATAAGGATACATTTTCCTGCCTGCAGGAAGTAAAGTTAAAATGTACAAAGATTTTAATATTAGGAGGTAGACAATATAGTGCCATAGTAATTAATGGGCAAAGTGGAAACTGTTTTTAATATTGAAAAAAATGAAGCTATAGCGGAAAGTGAATCAGGTTTCCTAATGAGCAGATGCAAAATATTGTATTGGGCTGACTAGAAATCTTATAAATTAGGATACCACAAGGAGTAAGATAAATATCTTGAGAGAGCAGATCAAAGTAGAGAGGCAAACCACTTGCACAATAAATTTTAAAACATCTAAGGCCAACAGAAGTGACAAATGTCTTACAAATGAGAAATACGAGGAGAAACCACAGCCAGTGAGACAGTGAATGCCTACAGACAGGGCTGACATACAAAAGATGAAGATGGAATGGCTGACTTTAGAGTAAAGAAGGGAACATTTCCTTGCAATAAGAGAAATATTTGCATAATGAAATTATATAAATGGTGATGATGCTTACTGATGTGCAAGGAAAAACTGGGAGTCACAATCAACCAGATTATATTTGTTCTACTAGTACACTGTCTTAGCAGACCACTGCTCAAACTCATAATGGCTTTAACAAATGTACATACAGCTATGTGGAATCTTCATCCTCAAGAAGTAAAAAAAAGTGCATCCATCATTTTACTGTAAAATATTGGATAACTTGAAAGAAGAACATGCAGGACAGGGGATGCATTAAATTAATTTACAATGTTCCTTCAAGCAATGCACCTCTACGTGTGGAGTTCACAAGCTGCTCACATCATTAGCATCTCTGTGTGTAATTTTGGAAAGGCAAATATTTTGCTTCCTGTCTGTGACTTTCCAATTTCCACAATGTAATTTTGTTTTAGTGTGGTCATTGAAATTAGTGTTATTGTACATCTGTAAGCAGCCACATCATGTATATATATCTTTATTATGTAAATATTTCCTTTATTGCAAATACTTTGACTAGGGCATTGCTCTTTATTTTTGTAGTGTAAACCTTTTTCTCTGTAGCTGTTGTTGTCAGGTCTATGTTACTATAACGAAGAATCGGTTCATTGAATAGCATTTCATTGGAAATGCTGTTCATTGAACCTCCCTCTTGTGGGGGACTGCACCCCCCCCATGTCCAGCTAATTATATATACCACCTCTGAGATCACACTACAGCGCGGTAAGGTTAAATTTCCAATTCCCCACTGTAATGCAGTGTCAGTCAGAAAGGTTGTATGAACGGCATAGTCAATAAAGTGACATCTGCAATGCAATTCAATTAACTGATTCTTTGATGAAGTAATAGGGACAGTTATTGTGTATGTCTTGGGTCATATCTGAAAATAGTTGCTATTCCACTGCTTTTATTCAGTTAACAATGAAAATAAACAAATAAGAGGAGAAGATACTGCCAGCCCAGCTATCTGGAACTTTGTAAATAATTATCTGTCATTTGTGAATATCAACATGATTTATATGCTTGTGTTACAAATGTATTAGAACTGTATGTCATATAAGATGGTTTGTACAGATGTGTGCTGAACAGATATTTTACAAAGTTCTGTTTAAAGATGTAACCACAGCATACCATACTGGATTGAAAGAGAAATGTACCTGCACTGTTATAACTGTTTAGATGTATATTTTTTAACAATGGAGATTGCAACACAAGAGGTTAATTTCAGAAAAATAACTGAAATTAAATTATCTTATGGCCACATAATAAAAGGATGTTATTTTTCAGTTTCAGTGCAGTAACAGACACAATATCTAGAACTAGAAGTTTTCTGTATTGTTTTGGAGGTGTTTTATGACTTCCAGGATCTGGCTTAGATCTAACAAAACCCTTCTCTATGTAATTTAACAGGTAGATCCTAAATGCTACCAGCTGCATCAGTGGGGGTTTTCACCTGGGATAGAGTCAGATGACAAGAAATGATGTTATTCTGCAAGTTATCCCAGCAGTAATATTTCAGATATTAATTTAAGAAGTCTCTTAGTGAGAGACTGTATTCTGTATTTTGTCTTTGACATGACAGCATCAAGATCCACTCTCCATATCTGCCTGGCTTGCTCTGAAGTAAGTTATTAGGATACAGTAATTATCTTAGATACAGTCTGGAATATAGCAAAGCTTAGCTTAGATGTTTTTCTTTATTTATTTGAAACTGTTCTCCAATGTTTTAAATATTTCCTGTGATTTTGAACTGAGATGTAATTGTAAGTATATACTGAGTATTTTCTTGTTCTTTTATTATTTATTATTAAATATATTTAAACCTTTTATTGTGGCTTATGTGTGTAGAGACATATTTATGTTCTGCGACTACTTGCATATTTATTTGGTGACATTGTGCAGGCCACTTCTAATAGCCTTGCCCTTGGTCAAACTATCATTTGTATAATAGTAACATTACGCAGTAAGATTGGACACCCTTTGTTAAGGGCCTTATAGTAGCTGATAAAGAGGTGTCTGGTGGCAGTAATAACTACCTTATAGTCTGGGCAGAAGGGGCATAGCTAGTAAATCTGTGCCAGCCTTTCCCAGATGTGTGTGTGTGTGTGTGTGTAAAACAAATGTCCAGGAGTGTGTGTGTGTGTGTGTGTGTGTGTGTGTGTGTGTGTGTGTGTGTCAGCTACTTGGGCAGGGACACGAAGCACTGGTTGGATAGAGAGGGTGTTGGAGGTGTTGGCTTGGCCAGTCAGTTGAGATCTCAACTCTATAGCTGTGCCAGTGGAGAGTCTTACTGGGGATCGGGAAAAAGAGGGAGAAACCAGCCTCAGACTGACTGTGGTCTCTGTCCGCTCTTAAGGGAAATTGCACTTGATGCAGACAGCTGCATCTGGTAGTACACTGTGTATACCTGTCATCCTCCCAATGTATGTCCCCCACTGGAGCTAGTGTTGAAGATTGAGGCTCCTTGATTAATGGGTCAGTGGTGGGGCATCACAGAGGTAATAGGTAGATTATGGTGGAATGCACTCAAAGAAAGTACAAAGTTTAGCTGTTAAAGAAGAAAAGAATAACATGAAAGATAGAGTACACAGACCTGACCAAGCAAAAAGAAAATTTAAATGTTTACAAAATAATTCAGACAGGAGAAAAAAGGAGGATGTAATAGCAGAATGAATTATGCTTCATAAAACAGGTATGATAGTATCAAAAATGCTGGAATGGTAGTTTCTGGTAAAACAAAGAGGGATGCCTCTTTTCCTTTAGAAATTCAAGGTTCTGAATTTGAATAGGAAGATGCAGGGACAGAGTCGGGGGGAGGGTTATCTGAAGATTTCTGATTCAGACTCACATGTGGGCTCAGTTTCTAATTCTTCCTGTAAGGGTTTCACATTCTCTGAGACTATTGCTAGAATGTCCTAGTTTTTTTCAGTAGGAGAACACTGAAGTTTCTCAGTCCCTTGGAAAATACTATGAGTTGTTACAGAAGTATATTACAGAACTACAGCCATTCCTCTTGTCCTGTCTACTTTAGAGGATGTGTGTCTTACTGCCTGCAATTTTCATGATAACCATCTGTCCCTAAAAAGGCAGATAGGATGTATTAAGTTACTCAGTCTTTTAAATGTTTATACACTATTCCCAAACCTGACCCAGCAGCTATAGCCTTAGGTGATTCCACTGCTGCTAAGCACATAGTTAATTCCAATTCTACCCTTTCTAATAAGGACGGAAAAATTATTGATAGGTAACTTTGATATTCAGAATTTGAAATAGTCAGGCTCATATGTTAAAGTTTGTCCTGAAAGTTGTGAAAGTATGAGGAATGTGAAGAAACATTTTATTTAAATATCTTAGTTTTTTTTTCTTTGACACAAGCCACTAATCATTGTTTGCAGTGTTTGTATGACTCTGTTGATACTTCATCCAGGGCTATGGTGACTGATACTGTTTTAAGGATGTTTGCTTGGCTGTTTTCTCAAAATTTCCCAGATGATTTAAACATAAGATTCAAAATTCTCCCTTTGAGATTTAGTTTTTGGCCCCTCTGCAGCAGAGGTGATCAAAACATGTGATGAAAGGGTTGAGCAGTGGATCTCTAAGATTTTTTAACCCTCCTTTTCCAAATTGTCCAAGGAACTTTCTTTTCCACATCCAGTTTTGGCAAAAAAACAGAATAAACAGTCTCAGTAGAATTCAAGTAAATGGATATTTAAGAACAAATGGCAAGAGGAATCTAAAAAGAAGTGTCATACCAAGCAAAACCAAGGACAGTCTAACAAGTCTCAATTGCTATTAAAGAGATCTTCTGACCCCCTTCCACCTTGGCCTCTATTCTCTTCCAGAAAGTTTGAATCTCCATTTTCTACTTGGCAAGAAATTGTTTCAGACAAATGACTTCTAATAATCATTCAACAGGATTACAGATGGCAGCAGGAGGAAATTCCTCCAGGGGGTCATTCCTCATCCTGCAGATCAGACTCTTTTGTTTCCATGTGTTCTTCATCACATGCTGTCCCAAGGGGTGGCAGAACCAGTTCCTCCTTCACAGCTGGGGAAATAGTTTTATTCAAAGATGTTCCTAGTGCCACAGAAAGAAAATTTTGGAGACCAGTTCTGAATCTTTTTTTTCCTAAACCTGTTTGCAGTGGTGCCCAAATTCAAAATGATGTCACCTTGCAATATCTTACCTCTTCCTCCTCTTTCAAGTTTCCTGGTAACACTGAACTTAAAAGATGCTTATCATCACATCCCTATTTATCCAGACTTCAGGCACTAGGCTTATACAGACCTTTGAGTCAATAGCGCAGCAATCACCACCTATTTCTTAACGTATTTTGTGTCTGGATCACATAATCACTTCTCTGTGTTACCCTTTGGACTATCCACTGCACCAAAAGTGTTCACAAAGTGTCATTGCAGGCTACAGGGTATCCACATTGTTCCATATTTAAATGGATTGCTTATCTTTGTAGAGTTTTCAAAATGTCAGGAGTTTCTCTGTCTTGGGTGTGAGATCTCTTACACAAGCTTGAATTCTAAGACAGCACTCAGAAATCTTTCTTGACTCCCTTATACAGGATTGTTATCCTGGGATGTCAGCTAGACACCTTAGTTCAAAGAGCTTTTCATCCACAAGAAAAAATAGATCTTTATCAAGATCTATTTCTAAGGTTTTCCACTCAGACTTCAGTCACTGTAAGGGAATATCTCAAAATTGTGGGTCCCATGGCATCTATGATTCTCAAGTTACTTCTGGCAAGACTCCACATGAGAAAGGTATAGTGGTATCTGAAGTCTCTTCGGTCCCAGCAACAACACCTCTTTATCTTTTCAGATCCCAATAATGTGGTTTGCCTGAAGTGAATTTTTTGGTAGAGACAACAGATATCCTTAAATCCAGGTCTCCCTTTCTCCATCCTTGCTCGAAAGCAGTTAGTCACCATAAAAGCTTCAGACTTTGTTTGGGGAGCAGTTTTGGGAGGGATAAAAGTATAGGTGGTGTGGGACACCAATAACAGATACAACAGCATAAATATCAAGGAGATAGTTACCCTGATAAAGACACTCAACTCTCTGAACCACCTTTGTTCCCCAGGACCTCTTCAAGTGGCTACAGACAATACAACAGTCACAATCTAACTTCACAGGCATCCTACGTTCTGCCAGACCAAAACTGTTTGGCAAACAAGCTGAGCAGGTCCAGGGTAGACCCTCATGAATGGAAAATAGATAACTGGGTCTTCCAAAATTTGATCCAACTATGGGGAGGTCCTCAACTAGATCTCTATGCCTCCTCCCTGAACAATCATCCTCTCCAAATTCTGTTCCAGGACTCCATGCAAAAAGGACAGGCAAACAGATGCCTTTTCTTTTCTTTGGACAGGAATGTTCCTGTATGCCTTTTCACCCTTTCCATTAATATCCAAGGTACTTCTGAAAATTCAGAAGGAATTACTCAAAATCATTGTGATGACCCCCCCCCTTCTGGTCCAGGAAACTGTGGTTTCCCTTCTTTTGGAAATGGCCAGAGACAATTACCATAAGCTTCCTCTCAGAGTGGATTAACTCACACAATAACAGGGGTGTTTGACACACCCTGACATCAATCATCGTCAGCTGACTGCCTGGATGACAGGGTCTTAATTCCTTTTAGGCATTTGTTTTCTGAGGATGTGCAGCAGGTACAAATGGAGGTGAGAAAGCCTGCTACTAGAAAAACATATATTAGCAAATGGAAAAGGTTTTCTAGTTGGTGCCAGCAACATAACCAGTACCCATCCAAGGCTAGTTGTTTTCTGTTTTTAACAGCATTTGCATGCCTTACTATCCCGTGCCCTTTCTTATTCCTCTATCCATGTTCATTTGTATGTCATTTCAGCATGTTTGCCCATGGATCCAACTCTTTCAAGGAAGTCTCATGTCAAAATGTCCTTGAAAAGTGTTTTGCATGAGAGGCCTCCAAGTAAACTAGTGGCCCCTCTTTGGGATCTTAATTTTGTGTTAGAGAAGCTATCACTTGTGTCATTTGAACCAACTAATATGGCTGACTTGAGGTTCTTAACATGAAAAACAGTTTTACTGATTGCTCATTTGCAAGGTGTCTGAGTTGCAAGCTCTTATAGTGAGGTAACCCTACCTATTTTTCTATAGGCACAGGGTTTATTTCAGAACTAATCCTTTTTTTTTCTGCTTAAAGTGATATCTGTGTAAACTTTAAGACAAATTAGCCATCCCCCATTTTTCTTTCCTGATTCTTAAAATGAGGGAGAACGGATACTCTATACTAAAGATGTCCACAGACAACTCAGGCACTATCTTGATAGAACTAAATCTTTCAGATCTTCATATCAGTTGTTGATTTCTTATGATTTATAGTAAAAACATAAAAGATAATGTCAATACAAGCATGTAGGTTTACTGTCAAAACTCCTTCTGTGTCAACTGACACCAGCTGTTGCTGTTAAGCAGGTATTTTAAGAGTTAATGCATTGCTTAGCATTCAAATGTATTTGAAGGTCTTTTAAGGTAATGATCACAAATTAAGTCAAAAGGAACCCTTATAACAAACTTTTTGATACACAGTCAAAAAGTAGAAAGCTACAGTGCTCCAACTGTCAGTGAGAGAAAAGGCAAAATAATGGAAAGTGCTCTGTTGCCCTTGTGCTATTTTATTAGAACACAAATTTATGAAATTATGTTTTTGTGACAGACCCATCAGGCCATTTGTAGTTCAAAAAATACTTACCACTCATCTCATTCAGACCACACAGTTGTAGAATGTCACACCTCTAGCAACCAACTTACACATTTAAATGCCTGAGCACTTTTTCAAAATCATCTTTAAAAATAAAAGCCAAGCAAGAAGACATAATTTGTAAAAGAGTAAATTCTGTTTAAAGGTACACACAGCTAAATTTTCATTAAAACCTTTCATTATTAAAACAGCGACCACTTATAACATCTTTATATTAATACAGTGATATATTATAATAGAATTATATTTTTCTAGATGTTCTTATCTTGGAAACTATATATGCTAAATACATAGTGACAGTTATCCTTTTGCTTGGCAAGATTTAGAGTTCATATACTTGTAAAACAACTTCTTTCTGGGTGCTTGTTGTACAGACATTTACAGAAATATGAAAAATGATGCCTATGTATATAATTAACAGTATAAATGATGCTTGATGTCTTGCAATATGTGAAGTTTACACTGCAAGTTTCAATGCTTGTTTTCTTCATTATCCTGTAAGAGTTCAGCTGATAACATGCAATAGTTGGTGCATTACTTCAATTTGGCAATATGAGGGAAGGACATGTCTGGAGGCAGGAGGGGAGGAGAAAGGTTAGGAGTGTGTTAGTGAGGGTAGGAACTTTGAATATTGGCAGTATGACTGGTATAGGGAGAGAGCTAGCTGATATGATGGAGAGAAGGAAGGTTGATATATTGTGTATGCAAGAGACCAGTTAGAAGGGGAATAAGGCCAGGTGTATTGGAGGTGGGTTCAAATTGTTCTACCATGGTGTGGATGGGAGGAGAAATTAGGGTAGGCGTTATCCTGAAGGAACAGTATATGAAGAGTGTAAGTCCGTTTAGATGAAATGAACTATGAACAAGTACAGTGGTGCAGTGGTTAACACTGTTGCCTCATAGCAAGAGGTTCTCTGGTTTGATTTTCAGCTGGGGTGTGTTCTGTGTGGACTCTGCATGTCCTCCCTGTGTTCATGTGGGTTTTCTCTGGGTGCTCTGGTTTCCTCCCATGGTGCAAAGACATGTCTGGAGCATTTCTCCCCAGCCTCTGCTGAAAATTGGTTCATTCCAATTCAGACTTTCCCAGTAAACAAATGTTAAATAAAATAGCAAATAAGCATTTAATAAATTCTGTGATTAAGAGCCAGTTCATCAAGGTCTTAAGATTGACCTCAGGGGAACACCACATTTAGTTAATATTTGACAAAATAACATTTTTCTTTCAAGAAAGAGGTTATCCAGAGGGTTTAGTAAAAGAGGTTATACAGCAGTTAAAGAAAGAGAAGATAGCAAGATATCAACTGATTACAAAAATTGGATAAGAAAGGCATCTATTGGAGGCAAGAGGTTTTGAAAGGTATGCTCCTGTGTGTTTTATTTTTACACTACAATCAGTAAGTTGAAAAATATAGTTATCAAGCTTTGCAATGTTTTTAAAGGAGATGAGGTAGTTCACAAAACATTGGACAGTCACTTAAATTTTACAACAAAAAAGCTAAAAGCATTAAAATGATTCTAGAATGAAACAGTGAAATGAAGAAATGACCAATAACAGATCAAAACAGGTATTTGTTCTTGTCATGGATGCAAGCAGCATTGCTGTATCATTAGCAATCCCTATGTGAAGAATACATTTGGAAGAAACATTATTGGCAGCACTATTAGAGCAAGTTGTGAAACTACTAATTTCACTGATTATACCAATTGGACTTTTTTTGTGACAGATTGCATACAGTGAAAACAAATAGACTACTTAGAGCTTGGATGTTTAAAAAGCAAAAGAGCAATTAAAAAGGCAAAAAATGTCACCTTATAATAGAATAGGTAAAAATATGCACATTTTAAGAGGTATTTGTCTTAGAATATCTTAGTGACTATTGAAGAGATGATGAATTAATTCAAACTTGGAGAGGTATGAGCTTATCTGGAAGAATAGGTTTAATGCAATTCAACCCTTTGCTTAAATGATTTTTTTAAACTTGAAGACATTAATAAAAGTTTGCTGACTTGACTTATGAGAATTAGGCAGAATTGTCATTTCATCTTAAAGAACATCTAAACTATTTGACTTACTAATGAAAGTGTCTGATGATACTTGCAGGTTTGTAAGGTAAGGAAAATACTTATATTTTTATTGCTTTATTTTCATAATTGCTAACAAACCACTAGCAATAGCTCAAGGATAGTGTGATATAAGCAGTGATGGGAGTAATATATTACAATATGTACTATATTACTGTAATATATTATAACTTCTAGTAACTAGTACTATAACTAGTTACTTTTTCAAAATAGTAACAAAGTAATAGTAATATTTTACTTTTTTAGTAACTGGTAACAAATGTGAGTTACTTTTGAGTTACTTTTGGATAAACCAGTGGTTCTGAAAGTGGACATTATTGTCCGCTAAACAACAATATAAAACGTCCGGGGGCCTTGGATAGTATGGATAGTAATCAGATGTTAGGAGGTACTAGAGACTTTGAAGTGGCAATTTGGATAAAAATTACAATATAATGTTGGCAGAACTCATAGCACTTAGCATTCGTAACATATCTCTCAACTGTACCAAATTTCTTGGCATTTCCAGGTTTTGGGCTCAGAATACTAGAGTGGCATGAATTCTCAATCGGCCCCATTAAATCCCGATTTTGGTGTCCAGACAAGGGTACTGGAACCATCCCACTTTTAAAAGGCTTCAATTAACAACAACAAAAAAAAAAAAACACTTTGTGATGGCAGCATCTTCTTCTTTAAGGAGGACAATTTGCTACTCCTTACTGACTGCAGGAACAATTGCCGATGTCATTGATTTCATGACTGACATGTAGATACTGCTGGAGGAGGGGGTATAAGGATTCAGATTCAGGCATCTGTTATTCTAATTCACTTAGAATTTTTGTGTTGGTATGCATTTTGAACAATACAATATACTGAATTGTTGAAATCCTCAACAATTTAACAGAAAATCAAGGATTTGCCAAAGGCAGGGCATAAAATAGAGACAAAATCAGGAATAATTGGTAGGTACGATCACATATTATCCTGCTGTTTGTAAGATGGACGTCATGTTAGTGAGTTTGTGTTTCAAATGTTTCCCCGATGTAAGGAAACACAGTTTAAGAGCCAATAGCCCACAAAACTCGTATCCACTCAACATCTCAGCACAAAAAATTTTAAACATTTCCATTAGCCAAACATAATCTGCGGAAGGGGACAATATTCTGAAATCAGGAAAAAATTTGCAATAGGGCACTTATATTCTTAGAATGGTTTTAGAATGACATTTTGCATTGGTGTGCATTTTCTGATGGATATCAAGAATTAAAACATTTTTGAGAAAGTAATACACTGCAATCAACTAATAATGATAGTAATTACAGCTGTAATTACAATCATTATTAGCTGGCTGCAGTGTATTGATAGTAATTACCAGTGGCGGCTGGTGACTTCAAATCGAAGGGGGTCTGCACTAGACAGCTGAATGGGTGGGGCCAATGGGAAGGGGTGCAGCCAACTCGAAAGGGGAGGGGCTATGCTGAAAACCACAAAAACTGGAAATTAAATTAAATACGCTGCCCTGGGTGCCAAACCGTCATTATGAGAGTCCAATCAAGACAAAATAAAGTGTAGAAGAAAAAAATATTTTAATGCATTGGCTGCATGACAGCTTACTTAATATCTAGATGGAAACAAAAATGTTGTGAGGCATGAAAAAATAAATTACTTTTTAAATACATTACTGGATTGCCAGTCAAAATCAAGTACAAGACAAACAAGCAGTACTCATCTCAAACCACTTCCCCATGCGCTGCAGTTCTAATTATAATTTATATTCATCTTTATAAAAAGTACCAAGTAACATGCTGAAAGTATCAATGACTCCCCCCACTTGTAAAAATGTTTCTTATCCAAAAAAGACCTGCTGTCTACTTGTTTCATTCATTGGGAAAACATGATCAAAGTAAAAAATGAAAAGCAAACAAGAAACAAGCTCAAGATAAATTGCTTAAAAGATTACTGCACAGATTATGGACCAGACATGATAGATTGACATTCTGTTTAGTTTATGGGTAGAGCCTGCAAAGATGATGGCAAGGCTCCAGCAAAGGTAATGAGCTTCTTAAAATACTGTAATCCTGTCCTTTATTACAAATACTGCCATATGCATTTCAATACACAAGGCTTATACGTTATCTAGTTATGCAAGTATTATCTGCATGGCAATAAGAAAAAGGCTTTCAATGTTGGTAATTTAACAGTAAGCTTACTTGCATCTTATAATCTCAGCCAAGCTTATCTGATGGTCATGAAATCATTGCTACTTAAACACAGAGCAACAGGCACTTTCTGAATAATAATAAGTATAATCAACCGTATAAAAATGACAGAAAACCAGAACATTCTGCAAAATCAAACAAGACAGATGAAAAGCCACTGTCGTACTTGTGTCTACCTTGGATGGGGGATACTCTGCACACTTACACTGCATAACTGCTCCTTGCCTTGCTTGGACACATCCAGAGTCACTACATGGGAGGAGTGGGGTGCAACAAGTATGTCACAACTTGAAATGTCTCTGGCTGACTGCAAAGGCCCTGACACATTTGTCATACCTCTCAACCTCAGAGCAAGAAATCTGACTAAAGTCTGGACCAAAATTAAGGACAATATTTAAATATTGTTCTTATAAACTTTCTAATAGAATAGTAGGTCTTGCATTAGTATAAATTTTCTGAAGGGTATGAAATCTGAAACTGAAATGTCTGTCATTATTTTCTTACTTCAGTCTTTAATGATTTGACACTAATTTGCCAGAAAACCACAATTTTATGAAAAATGGACCAAAAATGTGATGCAAAAATATAAAATAGCCACACAATTTAGCTGGGAACCAGTCAAAGAAGGGACACTTTTTAATATTAGCACTGTTAGCTTGAACAGCTGAACAAATAAACAAATCTACTTGCATTTCTAAAATAAAAGTAATCTATACCTCTGATTATTACAGTTATTTATTAATTGTAAACCCTCCATGTTTTCTTCCAAAATTGATATTTTGTGGAGGGGTTAGAGGAAGAGAAACATTTTGAGCCAAAATCGGGGACAGTTGAGAGGTTTGGATATGCCCAATTCTATAAAGTGATTTATTTGCATGTACCTCTCAACCTGTTAATGCAGAAAATCTGGACAAGGCCAAATATATTGGGGGAACATACACACAGTACTAAAAATTGCTCTTGTATAAACTTAGCTGATAGAACAGATCTTGCTTTAGCATACAATTTTATAAAGGTTATGAAGTCTGAAACTCAATGTCATTGTTTAGTGACTTAATTCCTAAATGATTTGACAGAGAACCACAAATTTTATGAGGAACAGACCAAAAGAAGAAGCAAAAATCTATTAATTCTGTGAAAATCTGACAGTTGAGACATATAGTTCAGCCAGGGCTGTGTTTGAGTTTGCTGCCCTTCCCCTTCACAAAATCATGGTCGAATGGAGCCACCCCCTGCAGCCATTCCAATGTCCCATTACTTGGCTATTTCACCCCATTTACCATAAACACTGCAATGTGCATACTGCTTTACTTCTACAATGATTTGGTTTTTATTTGAAAGTTTTATTTTGTATTTTACAGCACAAACACTAAAACATCTGCTAAACAAAGCAATGCAGTTTCACAATGAAAATAGACTTAGCATTAAAACCCTGCCCTTGAAACTCACATTCATTGAAACAGCAGTGAAATCCACATTCAAAGAAAATACATTTGGGTAGTATAAAGATTAACTTTGGGCTGCTTTCAAATGATAGGCCCCTTGCACAAAAAACATACATGTGTTGTGTGATACACCTTCCTGATTGTATTAAATTATATTCCTTGTATAATACAGTACAGTTGTTAGAGGGTGTTTTAAATGTATTGTTTTGAACATTTTTCCAATAAACAATGAAACAAAATGCATACACCAATAATGACAAAACTGCCCAATTGAGAACATTTCCATTATAAAAAAGTCTACTCAAACTTATACAATACACCAGTATCAGTAAATATGTACAATCTCTGCAGAAGCAAGTCATCTAAATAATTCCACATTAAAGTGATCTGTAACTAATGAAGAGGTTGCTGCTAGTTAGTATCTTCGCCAAAAAGGACATTTTTAGTATGGCAGCATCCACTCCTTGGGGGAGTAGAACCCACAGCCTTCTACATTAAAAGCAAGTACATAACCTGATGTGCTATTAACAATGCAAGCAGACTCAGCATAAGTAGCACTAAACTTCTCTTCCCCTGGAGCTCTCAGCTCCTTGTAAAATCTACTCAATACTCAACTGTATCTCAACTTCGCAGCACAAGAAATCTGGAAAAAGCCAACATTTATTCGGGGGGGGGGGCAAAAGCCCAAAAACCATGGACAGAGACATTACTTGTATAATCTTGGAAAGTTGGTAGAATAAAATGCTGTACTACCACCAGATATTTTAATGCCCAGTCTTGAACCAGGTCCCTGTGCAAAACAGTCCGAGCAACATACCACTATGCCAAACCAGCTGTTTTGTGAAAGAGAGGAAGACTGAAACTTAAATGGCTATCATTTAGTGAATTCATTTCTCACCATAGATGTCAACCTCTTAGCACTAAACACCTGGACAAACTCAGTAATGGGGGAATACAGCCCTCAAACATATCCAGTGAATTCAGTTCTTGCCATAGCTCTCAACCTCAGCACAAAAAACCTGGACGAAGCCAA